>NW_026933360.1:265000-460000 GCF_032062105.1 Saccostrea cuccullata
GAGAGCTAAAGTGCCATCCATTGTAAAAAAAAATCTATATATATTGCGCACAAAAAGTTGCTCTTAATTTCGGAATAATTCGTCCTAATTCTTACCTAAATCTCTGATCTGTCGATATATTTTTTTTTCAGAGAGCTACAGTTCTGCAGATAAGGAAATTATAGGGAAAAATCTTTTAGAAAATTCTTAAGAACAGCAAAGCGGTGATTAGTCATATTTTCCTGGAAGCATCCTTAGATAGTGAAGATTCATGTTTATTCAAATCATGACCCCAGGGGTTGGGTGGGGCCATAATGGGGGGATCAAAGTTTTAAATAGGAATTATATATATATATATATATATATATATATATATAAACATATATAAACAGAGAAGCAATATGTTAATTTAGTCATAAATAGATGATATGGAATCTTCTTCAGGCAGTGTAGATTCGAGATTGTTCGAATAATTACTTCTGACCTTTGGCGTTTAAGTTGCATTTAAGGTAGGATTCTTCTCTGGTTTCCGACTAGATGAAACATTCAAAGTATATTTGCTTATATATTGAGGTGTAAGGAATTTAAAAGACCATATTTTTCTGTCCTCATCACAATTGTACAACTTTAAATAGAAATGGTAATCTGCGTTTGAAAACTAGCAGGGACTATATTTTTGGTGGAATGGTGGCGTATGAAAATATCTTCTTTTCTGCCTCTCAAAATTATAATAGAACAATGAATTAATTTATAATTTTTACACAATCGAAGACTTGGAAAAATTTTCAAATGTAAGTTAAATCAATAATGACGGACTAAACTTTCAAAATATATCAAATAAATATGATTTTTCAAACAAACTAGAACTTTGTTAGCTTTTAAACGCCTCCTATCAAAGTGCAGATTTGAGCCAAAAATCCATAAAAATTATTTTTTCTCTCTTAGTAAACGATCAAAACTTTTTGTTTTTGTATCATTTTGTACATTTATAAGACTACTTTATTATATGTGAAAATAAGAAAAAGTTAAATATAGAAGCATATGAAAATAACTAATATATCCTAAAAAATTAGGAAAAACAGAGTAAATTCGCATTAGCCTAAATCCAGTTAAGTTAATTTTTTATGTAAATTTGGTAATATCATGCTATAGACCCGAAGGAGTAATATGTTTTTATGCAAAAAGAACAATCTTTAAACTTTTGAAATAGAAGTAGATATCACATGATTGGCAACAGTATTTTTTTATTCTTAATGTCAAGGAAAAAGATAATGACCTTGACCTGACCTTGCCTCTAATATAAAACGGTCAAATTTAATTTCACTGATACTATCACTTACTGATATTGTCTTCTTCATTCTGTGAAAATTTCATTAATTTTTAAATAATAGGAATATGAGAAGAATCCTACCTTAAGAAATTTCATCCCTCACCATAAGCTGTCATACAGAGGTATTATACATAACTTTTGGAGGATGAGTAAATTTTTGTCTTGATTGTACGATTTTTCGGTTAAAAGGTCAAAGTATTGTCTTACGGTGTCATTATATATGTAAGGTTTACGGTATATAGGGAAATTTTTCGCCTCCAGTTTATTTCCACTACTTTAGCCCTACTCACAGATGGGAGAATTTAACACTAGGGGAATGAAAAACACACAGTATAATTTCTTAAACAAAACAGGACAAAATCGTTTGCAAGTATGAAAGGGTGAAAATAACCCTATATACAGTATTTTCAAAACTTTTGACCACATTCCACACTATATATATAATATCAAATAAGGGTACCCAGGTGAGCACCACGGTTGGTAAGTTTTGGAGGCTTTTCTAAATATCAGTTACAGATGACACATATACAGTCTAGTCGAACCCTCAAACGGGGGTATACCTTCAAACGAGGGGTTTCCTTCCCTTAATGCAACGCGTGAAAGCGGAAGTGGAATTAAAGAATAATAACACTTCTTATTTAAAAAATACATATTTTTTTAAAAAATCATAAACATACAAAAATGAATTGTCTACACCTTTGTTTTCAATAAAAAAAATAAAATAAAAATATTTTTTCGTCTTAATGTACCTCATTTCTGAAGCACAAAAGTTTACAGGACAGAGGAAATTCGGACGGGCACACAAGAAAGTGTCGAAAAATAATAAATAACATGTAAATTACACAAAATTTTTAATACCGGGGAAGGGAATTATATGTAGTTTACCTTTAAACAAATTGTTTGTTTATTCATCCGTTTTAATATATTATGAACCAGAAGTCTCTGTCAAGACTGTAGCTCTACTGGTTTGTACTTATCAAAAACCATTGCACTATTTTATGTATCTTTGTGTAGTCTACTTGTGTGCCAACTTATTTTGAAATCAAACTAAAACTGTAGAAGGAGTAGCGTTTTAAAAGAATTTCACAGAAAATTCTATTTTTAGTAACCATGGTAACACAGTTCATCGAAATCAAAAACCGATGCACTATTCTATGTATCTTAGTGTAGTCTACTTGTGTGCCAAGTTAAATTGAAATCAGACCAAAACTGTAGAATGAGTAGCGTTTTAAAGGAATTTCACAGAAAATTCTATTTTTAGTAACCATGGCAACACCGTTCATCGAAATCAAAAACTGATGCACTATTCTATGTATCTTAGTGTAGTCTACTTGTGTACCAAGTTAAATTGAAATCAGACCAAAACTGTAGAATGAGTAACGTTTTAAAGGAATTTCACAGAAAATTCTATTTTTATTTAACCATGGCAACACCGTTCATCGAAATCAAAAACCGATGCACTATTCTATGTATCTTAGTGTAGTCTACATGTGTGCCAAGTTATATTGTAATCAGACCAAAACTGTAGAAGGAGTAGCGTTTTAAAGGAATTTCACAGAAAATTCTATTTTTAGTCACCATAGTAACACCGTTCATCGAAATCAAAAACTGATGCACTATTCTACGTATCTGAGTGTAGTCTACTTGTGTGCCATGTTATATTGAAATCAGACCAAAACTGTAGAAAGAGTAGCATTTTTCAGGAATTTCACAGAAAATTCTATTTTTAGTAACCATGGCAACACCGTTCATCGAAATCAAAAACCGATGCACTGTTCTTTGTATCTTAGTGTGTGTGCCAAGTAATACTGAAATCAGACTAAAATTGTAGGAGGAGTAACGTTTTTAAAAATTGTTTACAGACAGACGGACAGACAGACAGACAGACAGACAGACAGACGGACGGACGCCGGACGCATTACTATCGCATAAGCTCTTCTGGTCTCTGACCAGTAGAGCTAATAAAAAATTCTAGTTGTATCAAGCATGGAGGTCAAGGCACAGAATACGCTAACTTTGGGAGAGAATAGGTCTCGATTTTAGCAATAAACATATACTTTTTAGCAATACGATCTCTTTAAACATCTTTAATCTATCAAATCTGAGTACATACATAGCTACGAAATAATCCATCACTTTGCACGAGCATATTTTGTGGACAACACGTTTTTCCGCGAAAACGGCACTTTTTTGAGTGTCTGCGCATGCGCGTACCCCCGTTTGAGGGTACGGTTTTCCTACTTCCGTTTACCCCCGTTTGGGGGTTCGACTAGACTGATACATGTATATGAGATTTACAGTTCACATTCTTTGATATAAAAATATGTGTTTTTTCAATAGGCCAGCGCTAAATTTATGTATAGGCATTATTGTATGTGCCTGTCAGACGAGTGATACGTTCATCATGTTCATTAGATCCGCCCATAATTTTCCCATTATCTACCCAGAGTTGTCTCCCGCTTCACTTAAACTAGCGAGAACGACAACTCAATTACGATTAGATCGGGCTCAATATTTATAAAACATCGTTCTTACCATGGAAGGCACAGGCAAAGAACTCGACCTGTTCGTGGGTCTCTCCAACCGGTTTTGAACGACGTTAACAAACTCCACGATAGTAGCTCGAGGAAAACGATGCCTTTGTATCAGTTCAATATCGCTGAAAAAATCTAAGGGATTTGTGCGGTCCCTGAAAACTCGCTATCGTCTTAAACGTCTGTCTCTGGCTATTGCAAGCAAGAGTGCTGCCATTTTCTTGATCGTAAATAAAGATACGTGTAGGTGCACGGTAACCGTAGATTTACGTTTAATTATGACGTAATTTTACGTCTACGATTTTTGTAAATACGGTTTCAGACGTAAATCCACGCGACGTCTGAATTTACGTCTACGTCTAAGAACTTTCGTAAATATGTACACTGCTCTTTAGTATTAATCAACCGTTTTATGATAAGATTTCCAAAATTTTGAAATATATATGGCCCTAGTGTCAGTGGTTACCTCTATATGAGGTGCACAACTGGTTATAAGGTTGAAGTACATTTTCTCTTTGTTACTCTGATCTGCCTCTGGATATTAAGTAAATAGAGTAAGCATGCTAGGTTTAGAATTATGATAAGCAATGGTGCCTCTTTCAAAATTGTGAATTGTGAATTTCATGGCCTCTGGGGTAAAACACAAACCAATTTTAATTGTTTGAAAGTTGTCACACGATACTCAGGTGACCTATAAGGCCCGTGGGCCTCTTGTTAAGGTAGGTCCCTACTCGTAGAATAACTGGTTAACAGTTCAATTTTTGTCCTAATTTACATTAAGAGATACTTTTTCTACTTCAAAAGCACAAAAAATAGAAAGATAATATATATTTTTATTGAGATAGGATATGAAACACTCATGTACCCTCTTGTAACAAAAACAAAATCCCGACTGTTATAAAGACGGCCTACATTTTATGTCACTGCACATGGCAAATAAATTCTTTTGAACATTAATCACAATGATAAGGATAATAATGAATAATTTCAGGCTATGGTACACATTACTGGTTAAAACTAAGAAAATATTGATGAATTAATCTCATTTTACTAATGAAGTAACAAAGCTCAAAATTCAAATAAAGCTCTCTATTAGAATAATTAATTTGTTTACCCTGATTTTTGTTTTTATTTATAGCAACCGATGCTTGAAGTATCTTTTAGGCATGATAAATGTATTGGTCATCTGTCTTTACACCGAGATATGGGGTAAAACATACAGGTACCCCCATCGCAGTTCAATAGCTCAAGCCTTTTATGTCCACAAAGATATTTACAAATCAGCTATAAGTGAAATATTCTTTTGAAGAACAATTTTATCAAAATTTACACACCCTTTCAGCCTTAGCCTTTAGAAATTTTATTCTCAAGTTAATTCTGAATATATTATATACTGTAGAAGTACTTTTTTTCCACGTGGTATTAATTTACACTATGAACGCGGTCACAAATTTTCCGCGGAAATTTGTCCAAGCGGTCTTAATATAAATGTAAGGCATATAAAGACAGTCTAAGAAATCCGCGTAATTTTCTACCCGCGGATTAAACAGAAATTAAGAATGCGCGGAATTATGACCCCGTGGAAAATGTACGTCTACAGTATACAGGCTATTACAAGGGATATGTCCACTACTAATGATACGACTTTCCTGGATGCCTATTACTACTTACAAAAGATTATAAGCAAGATATACAATGTCTTTCAATCAAAATTATGTCCAAAATTTCATATACATCATTAGTAGCCTGTGTTGATTTCTTTATTATAACGGACTCGGGAGTACCTTCGTTCGTATGTAGAAAATTTGCCGTCAAAAATGAAAGTAGGAAAATCCCATCTACACAGCATATCAATACGTTCTATTTCCACTATTGAAGAGTTATAGTTCTTAGTGCGCTCTTTTGTGAAAAAGTCGGAGAATGTACAAATCTCGCGGGATTTCTGGGACAAACGTAACATTAGTCCGAAAAATCTGACGTTTTCCTCGCTTTTTTACGATTTTGATATTTTACATGCCAGGAAAACGTCAGAACCGGCGCCATTACAAAAACTGGAAATTTCGCCGTCTTCAACTGGAGTTGATTTTTGATACTTGTGAACCGAACTAAATGCCGAAATCAGAATTTGTGAAAACCACAAGGCCTTTAGTACTCACCAATATCGATGAAAAGAAAATATCACTCCACATTTCGCAACAGGACATGCAAGATTTTAAAAATCACGATTTGAAGATAAATCTCGACAGTATGATAAAACCTTTTTCAATGGATTATTTATTTCATAAATGAACCATAAAAACTATATTGGTAAGTTCTTTAAGTATTGTACTATTGACAACTTTTTATTTTGAAATTTAATTCAGTTCGCAAGTATCTAAAATCAACTCGAGAATGCCGCCTCCGGTTGGAGGCGGCGATTCCCCAGTTTACGTAACGGCGCCGGTTCTGACGTTTGCCTGGCATGTAAAATATCAAAATCATAAAAAAGCCAGGAAAACGTCGGATTTTTCGGACTAACGTAACATAAACATGTAAACAACATGTTGAATGTCGATGATCAAATACTAACAAAATGCATATGAAATATTTTATTATTGTGGACTTGATTTAAATCAAGAGTAGAGATGACAAGGAAATTAATTTACATCTATTGGTGATCGTATGTATCTATTTATCGTAACGGAACATTTAAAGACAATACACATACCTCGGAAATGTCGTATTTTTTATTAATGGACGATAATGTTAGGGTTTTCGCTCTCTTTCATATGTCTTTTCGTTCTTTTATTCTTTGGTTAGATTGACAAATGCACTAAGCATTTAAAATTGGATTGAGACTGGCATGTTTTGTATTATCCGCAACGCCATGCTGTCCCAGTCAGACGACCAAACGCGCTTCTGAATCTGAAGAGTTCACTAATGGAAATACAACGTATTGTGCACAAATGAAAACAATAAAGGAAAAGTGTTATTTAATGACATATAAGCAAATTATTTGCCACGGTTTCTGTATATAGGTATCAGAAATATTGGAGTTGTATGCAATCGTAAACGTATACTATCAATATAACCCCCTAGGCAATTATATATACTGCATCTGAAATGTCCGGCATTTGACCTCGCGCTTGTGTTTTAAATCGATTCAGTTTTCTGCTACATACTGTATTAATCTAAATCCTTGCACAAAAATACCTTCAATCATCTTTATACACCCCTTCAACATTTCTGTACACGTTGTTTACGTTTTTGCTAATGTTATATGTACCATAATTTTAAAATCGAAAAGGGCTAAATCCGGCTTCCGGTTTACCACGCGTAGGCCCCTACTTCAAATAGCAAAAACCTCCTCACCCGTAAGGTCTACACAGGCCTAGTTGAACCAATTGTTACACTTGTCACATGCTACAGTGTCTAAAGCAGGATCACCAGGTTCCCATTAACACTGTTTTACAATTGTCACAATAGTATATCTCATCTGATTGAGAGGTCGAGGGTTCATTTTCGTGTGAAACAGATGATTGTTCACTGCTGTACTTTTTACCCTTTCTTACAGGTTCTTTAGTCTTCTGTCCCCCTCTTTCTCCTAGAACTGTTATTTTTTGACAGCATGGTTTGTCTCTTTTTCCTTTGTATCAGTTCATTGAATTCTTGATTGCATCAATCAGGGCTAATTTAATGAAATAGTCCAATCACTTCAGCAAAGAGATCAAGGAGCAATGGCATGACAATCTCTTCTTCCCTGTCATCCGTTTCCAATGACTGAAATAAATTCAACCAGACTTCCAATAATTGTTCATTACCTAATAATAGGTTTCTTCACTGTCTTTGAAGATGGCCAATACGCGAATGAATAAATTCTGGCTTTAAGTATGTTTGCAGAAGATTGTTGGCTAGTACAAAGAATTTATATATTGGTTAACTAACAATAAATAGTCCTCTTGATGCTCCTTGCTTATGCAAAATTTCTTGCATGCTAGGATCATTGGAATCTGTGTTCTCAGAGATTGAGTTGCTTCAGTAATTTTTGCTTGTGATAGGAGATTTTGCGTCCAAGTCTGCTACTTTTTGACATTTTGCCAAGTGTCCGCAGCACAGATTTTTTAATTCTCTCATAAATTTTCATGCAGGAAAATTGCATGCTCCTGCAAGGTATCTTATCTTACTTCGGGGAACGGATGAAGGGTCATGTACTGTCTTGTCAGACTCATCAAATTTTTGCCGTTGTTGTGCAACAATGTCGGAAGCCTTCTTCTCTAATTCCGAGTCCATCAACCAGAGTAATAACTTTTGTGGAAAATTTATTATGATGAGGGTTCAATGGTCTGGAGTTGAAAAGATTCTCACACAATTCCGCATGTGTTTCACTCACAAGAATCTGGTTTATAGAAGAATAAGCTGCTACCCAACTCTCTGATTTCTCAGGCCCTTTAATACTACATGCACCTTGTTATAAAGAAATTTCTTATGGTTTTGCATGTTTTTATTCTGCAATAGATCAAGAGTTTCCTTTGGTATGTGTTTCAAACTCCATGGGCAATCAATTTCAGGTGGTAAATCATGAACAGCTTGCTCTTCCTCGCCTTCATCATGTGGTGTTTCCTCAGTGAGTTCAGTTGTTGGTGTCACTTTTGTAGCACAGGGAGTGATCATCTCACAGATCTGTGTGCAGCACTCAAGGTTTTCAAGTGGCTCAATGTAATCCTCTGAATAAAATGCATAAACCTCTTCTGTATGTTTCAAATTAGCTGCTTGTAAATCAAAATTCACAATCTTAAGACCATCTTTGGTAACACTTCTTTCAACAGCTACCCCCATCTGTCCGGGCGCCAGAAAACAAGTAACAATCTACTTCAACACAATCTAAGCCTAAATGTTCTGACCCTGCGCTTTGTGCACAGTAAGTGCAAAATCTAATTGGAGTGGATACTAGGATCTCCTTGCTAGCGTTTTCTGTTGTTGTGGATGATATATGTCAAAAAGAAACCTTTGCACAGATATAATGTTTCCATTGATGTTAATCAAAGGATCCTTATCCTGTAGCTTAATTATGAACAATCCTCCTTGTTCCATTTTGGATAAGACCGTATAAACCGAGGTCCGTGTCGCTGTAGGTGCTGGCACGATAAAGATCCCTCCCTGCTCAGTGGCAGTGAATGCCGAGTATAGGACAAAATTTGCAGCTCTCCACCGGCAAGTGGTGGTGTCTCCATATGAGTGAAAAATTCTCAAGAGGGACGTAAACAATACACAACCAGCAAATGTTCATTGTCAGCATTACAGGTCCCTCTTTAAAATCAAATAAGCTTTATTTTCAAAATAAAGCAATTTACGTTAAAAACTTCATATGTGTAATTTTGATGGTTGTCAGAATGTTTTTTATCCTTCGGTTAATTGCACAAAACCTTTTATTTGTAAATCTGGTATATAAAGCCCCCCCCCCCTTTTTTTTTTTTGCTGTCATCCGTTTTTATCCGGTTCACTTAATTTTACCAAAGCGCTTATTTTGTCTCAGCCAATCAGATGCCGCGCAAGGCATCCTATTTATAAAATTATCTGTATCTCGGAGTGCTGCCGCAAAAATTTCGGGATATCTACAATAGACAACATACTCTATATGTTATACAAGATATTATGCATTGTTAAAAAGACAAGAAACAACATTGAATCTAGCAAAGCCCAAAACAAGTCAGCAACTGGCAGGTACTTGATGCTTAATGACAAACCAATTAATATGGGATCATTGGGAGGCCTGCTTTAGGTTAATGAACTCACCTGCGAGCACCTTGAGTTGACTCCAGCATCAAAAATGAGGAACAAACTGGCAGGAAAAAGTAAAACATACGCAGTTCGGGGGGGGGGAGAGGTGGATCCCCCTCACTGAATTTGTAGAATTATTAAATGTATACATGCATGTATACTGAAGCAAATAAAATATACTATTATGGAAATAAAGATTTAATTGCTTATTCTTTATTATGTGTATAAACAATACACAACCAGCAAATGTTCATTGTCAGCATTACAGGTCCCTCTTTAAAATCAAATAAGCTTTATTTTCAAAGTAAAGCAATTTACGTTAAAAACTTCATATGTGTAATTTTGATGGTTGTCAGAATGTTTTTTATCCTTCGGTTAATTGCACAAAACCTTTTATTTGTAAATCTGGTATATAAAGCCCCCCCCCCCCTTTTTTTTTGCTGTCATCCATTTTTATCCGGTTCACTTAATTTTACCAAAGCGCTTATTTTGTCTCAGCCAATCAGATGCCGCGCAAGGCATCCTATTTATAAAATTATCTGTATCTCGGAGTGCTGCCGCAAAAATTTCGGGATATCTACAATAGACAACATACTCTATATGTTATACAAGATATTATGCATTGTTAAAAAGACAAGAAACAACATTGAATCTAGCAAAGCCCAAAACAAGTCAGCAACTGGCAGGTACTTGATGCTTAATGACAAACCAATTAATATGGGATCATTGGGAGGCCTGCTTTAGGTTAATGAACTCACCTGCGAGTTCCTTGAGTTGACTCCAGCATCAAAAATAAGGAACAAACTGGCAGGAAAAAGTGAAACATGCGCAGTTCGGGGGGGGGGGGGGGGGAGGTGGATCCCCCTCACTGAATTTGTAGAATTATTAAATGTATACATGCATGTATACTGAAGCAAATAAAATATACTATTATGGATATAAAGATTTAATTGCTTATTTTTTATTATGTGTATAGAAGATTCTTTTTATATGGAATATTTATTATCACACTGTAATGATGATTTTATGAGTTTGTACAAGCCAGACCTCGTAAATTTTTCATTTCGCGTGCTGAATACTATTATTTAGTAAAAAAAAAATTTCAAAAAAAAAACTCGGGACTTCGCACACTGGAAGCGAAAAACATACCACTAGACCACGAAATCGCTTTACTTAGAGTGAAGCCACAAACATGTATATATTCATGTTCGGTATTGTCAAAATTTTACACAATCCATGGTGTTTGATTTATTTAGCCTTTATTAAACAGTTCTAATAGATGTAATAAGAACATAAAGTCCGACGAGAACCTGTTTTATACGCAATAACTCTCCTCATGTCCCTGTGCTAAAAATAGCGACATGTAATACTAATTACTATAAATACTAATAAAACAAACGGGGCGGGGCACTTTGAGAGGAGTGAGAGAAGTCCTAGGGAGTTTTGGTATAAAGCTCAAAATCCTCTTGAAATATCGCACGGAAATGATAGTGTTACACACAGACAGAATGTGTAAATTTACGACCTTGAACTTTGATCTTTTGACCTCAAAATCAATAGGGATCTTTAATAGGCCACTGGTAGTTGTTATGTAAAATTTCATTGCAATAGCTCAAATGGTTCTAAAGATATCGTGTGGAAACGAAAGTATTATAGCAGAGAGAATTTGCTTATTTATGACCTTGACGTTTGACATTTTGACCTCAAAATCAATAGGGTTCTTCTTTAGTCCATAGGGAATTGCTATGCTAAATTTCATTGCAAAAGCTCAATGGGTTCTCGAGATATCGTGTGGAAACGAAAGCGTTACAGACAGACAAAAAGACGGACGGACGGACAAACCCAAATTAATATCCCCCACTTTTCATGCGGGGGACAATTACACGAGGACTCCCATCCCAATTTCAATAGTCCTCGCCCACTGATGTCAAACACAACGGCAGCCGCACGAGATTTTCATGCATATTTGGCATCCATAGCGTCAGACTGGGAGACAGTTGCGCACGAGATTTGCATGCATATTAGGCCTTTTAGCTCCTGATCTATTGACCTGCCTAATTTACATATTCTGGTAGAATTATCAAGAAATTAAATCCGATCACTTTCAAAAAACTTAAAAGACTTTTCAACTTTATACACAACCATTCTGTAATGTACTTTAGTATGTTGATGTACGACTTATCTAATAATGGTATGACTTATCTATTAACGGAAATTGGGGTTATCTGCTCTTGCTATCTCTGTAATTTACCGCCATGTCTGAATGCTCTACTGTTACAGTGACTGTACAATAAATTCTGTTTCAAACACCCAACCGGTGTCTGCTAATAATATATTACATGGTGTCAGAAGAAACTCGAACTCGGAATGGCAACTAGCTCACGATCAGCCCAGATTCGACTGGCAAGCCGGAGATCTGTCGGTTCAAGCAACACGTGGGTTTCATCTTCAAAGGCCACTGCCGAAATCCTATGCTAAACATAAGGCAGGATGGATCGGCATGTGGATTGGACAAGAACGTAGGAAAGTGTACAAGACTTTTGTGTTTGAAAATGACGATGAAGACGACCTAAACACTGCATAGAAACGGACTAGGGTAAAGTGCGTTACCCTAGTCCAAGATGGCGACAAGCTTATACGCTTCAGATTTTCATAAATAAATATTGATGAATTCTAATAAAAACCCCTACTTTGTTTTGCACCATTTTGTTTTGCAGCATCAGTTTTTCTTGCTCAGAAGGAGACTACATTTAACTCTGCGTAATTAACCAGAAAACGCGTCACGAAGTTTTGCCGTAGATTAGGGTAAAGTCTATGAAGTGTTTCTTTGCGATTAGGGTAAAGTTTTTTCGAGACTAGGGTAAAGTTATTTATTCTACTTTATTAACTTTACACATACAATTAATAAAGTTCAGAAAGAAATCCTGGAAAATATTCAAAACTTCTGCTTCCACAAAGAAACATATATACCGATTGTTTTTAACACAGTTTGCATACACAATATTACTCAAATTTTGAACAGTATACGTGTTATTTTTT
This sequence comes from Saccostrea cuccullata, assembly GCF_032062105.1. Classification (NCBI taxonomy): domain Eukaryota; kingdom Metazoa; phylum Mollusca; class Bivalvia; order Ostreida; family Ostreidae; genus Saccostrea; species Saccostrea cuccullata. The sequence goes on from NW_026933360.1 coordinate 277,640, forward strand.
CCGTTTCATAATAACATAGTGTTCAAACATGTAATTATAATATTCTCCAGGGTCGTAGCTAGGCGTACACAAAAAGTTTCTTAATTTCAACGTTGGTACCGTGCATAGAAATTAAGCAAAATTAATTGTTTCACGTACATGTATTTTGATAAAAAAAAAGTTGAATAAAACTGCTGAGTACGTGGATATAAATAAATCATTTTTAAACGATGTACTAGATGGGCATAGAGGTATCAATATAAAGCAAGAAATAATACTACTGATTTTTTTATGTTCTATTTACACTGTACCTCTATGTAACTTTATAGGTGTTTAGGCACAGACTTCATGTTAATGTTTTTTTCAAATTCTCGGTTTAATATCTTATCTAGTTGACTATATAACTTATATGCGACAACAAACCATGCATGCATCGGGGTTTCTTGCAGACCATCGGAATTTGGCGTCATCATCGGACTTTGGAGTCTTCCCTATGTTTCCATAGCATTTCACTTGGAAATATAATTAAAAAAGACTTACTTTATAAATCCGCAAATTTTTCAAACTAGGAATTTTGGGATACGTTTAATTCATACATCCTAGCATGTTGAATCAAATTTTATTCTTAACACTGATGAGAATAAAACAAGAAATGTTGTATATTTATAAAATTTATCAAACTACAATCCAGAAAAATTAGAGTAGAAATGTCAAAAAGCAAAACCAACTCACCGGTATTGCCTGTCCGTGCTCATTGATGTGTGCAGTTGAACACACCTGGTCATGTGGTGAAACTTCACATAAAAAAATCAGAGTTCGTGCCCAAGGTACGTAGCAACAGGGGGCGGACAGGGGGCCTGACATAACTTTTACTGTTAAAAATGTTCAATGAAAGACTGATCCCCCCTTATTTTTGTTACTAACAGTTACTTTTTATTAGTAAAAACATATAGTATTTTATGCAACAACAACAAAAAAAAAAAAATGGTACATGTACTGAAAGAAGATGGTCTGGGAAAAAAGGTGGCCTTTCACCTTGTTGAAGAAACACTTTTGAAGAAAAAAAAAACTTTACTGGAATTTAAGAATCAGAAGCCATAATTTAGAATTTAGAACTGTACTTATTTTTCTCTCGAACAAATGCTTTGCCAGTTACGTAAGTAGATACAGAAGTGTTCATTTTTGCATCATTTGTCGATCTTAGATCCAGGGTAAGAATACTACAAACACCCCACTTCTGGCCATTATGCACACGTCAGTGCAAAAAAAAAAAAAAGAAAATTTATAAAATATTTCTCTTCCCCTTTTCTGTATACTCTAATTAATCTGTAGATGTTTGATTTTTTTTCTCGCGGCATCTAAATAAAAAGAGCGTAGTTTTTCCTACTCATTTTGTTATATTATGTTCAAGATATAAAGAGGATTATAAACTAATTGCAAATAGTAGTGCATCGCCATCGCACTCGGTTCATTTCAATCTCATGCTCAATGGAAAAGGTGAAGATAACGAACAGTGATCTATAACTGAAAACTACAAACAATAGAAATTCCAGAAGTCAGATCAGGTGCCTAGAAGGAGAAAACATCCCTCAAAATAGGATCTTTTAGGTTCTGAAACAAGGCAAATGACATTTTACATTTACTTTACCCTAGTCACCAAAAGAACTCGGAATATCTTTACCCTAGTCAACAATTTACTTTACCCTAATCATGCTGAAATTTTGTACCCGCAATCTGGCTTTAATTAGCTCATTTCATGCCAACTTTTCGCAAATGTTCTGCTATTCTGTAAGAAATATTTTAATTTTAACAACACAATTTATAATGTAAGTCTGTATAACGCTGAAACTAAGTGCAGAATAATCGAAGCGTATTTGTCTATCGCAATCTTGGACTAGGGTAACGCACTTTACCCTAGTCCGTTTCTACACAGTGCTAAAGAAAATTCTGAAGAAATTAGAAAACTATGTTCGCCCCAAGAAAAACAAGCGAATGGCAAGATTCAGACTTCACCAAAGAACACAGAAAGAGGCCGAAACTTTTGATAACTTTGTTAAGGATCTCAAAATATTAGCTATGGACTGTGATTACGCAGATAATAATGATGTTTTGATTGACTTAATCATTAGTGGCGTCAGGCATAAGAAAGTGCAGGAGAGACTGTTAGAACAATGTCAGGATATCACACTCAAGAAAGCTATAGAAATTGGACAACAGTTTGAACTATCACAAGCACAAGTCAAATTAATGAGAGAAGAGGAAGCGTTGAAAATTGACTCTCATTCACAAAAGAAACACACAACCAAATTCAATGTGTCGCGCAACAAAACTGTTAAAACTGGAAAACCGAAAGCATTTAAACCAACTGACAACCCAAATTGTTCAAGTTGCGGTTTGGAACATGAAAACGTGGAAAGTGTCCAGCACTAGGAACCATTTGCTGTTACTGTAAACAACGAAACCACTGGAAGAAAGTGTGTCGTCGGCGCCTGAAACAGATCAAAGTCAGCACGGTACAGCGAGATACAGTCAGAGGAAGAGGAACTACTCATCATTAGTATGTGTACTTCCGTCAAGTCCGGTCAGGATGAGAACTGGGACGTCCATCTTGGTATCAAAGGTCAGCAGATTCGATGCAGGATAGACACAGGAGCACGGACTAATATACTCACATCTGCTCAAATTAGAAACTTGGGAGGATGCACACTGGAGAGTTCCAACAAGACTCTTAAGTCATTCAGCAACCATAAGATCAAACCAATAGGATAAGTAACTCTTCCAGTTGTTTACTGTGATTGTAAAACTAACGTTTACTTTGAAGTGGTCGACTTAGATCAAGAGAATATCATTAGTGGTGATACTGCAGTTACTCTTGGATTTATATACAAAGCCGACTCATATCTGCAGACTCCGATATCAGCTGTGACTGAGACTACAGAAAGTGCACAAAGTGAACTATCCAGAACTCGTAGAAACTACAGGAACACTACCCGGAGAATACCATCTCAGTATAGACGAATCTGTACCTGCAGTTGTTCATCCTGTAAGGAAACTCCCAGCAGCAATTAAGCCCAGGGCAGTTGACAAGCTGAGAGAGATGGAAGCTAATGGATACATCACGAGAGTGGACAGGCCAACAGAGTGGGTCAGCTCAATGGTAGTGAGTGTAAAGGGAGAAAAGATACGCATCTGCATAGATCCAAGGGATTTAAATCGCGTCATAAAACGTGAGCATCACCCTATGAAAACTATTGACGATGTCATATCAGACATACGGAAAGCCAAGATATTCTCAATATTGGATGCCAAATCTGGATTTTTGCAGATTCAGCTCGACGAGAAGTCATTGTACCTGACTACATTTAACACACCGATAGGAAGATATCGTTGGCTCCGATTACCCTTCGGCATAAAATCAGCACCAGAAATATATCAGAAGATCATGGGCAACATGATATCCGGAATCAAAGGTGCGTCTGCAATCATAGATGACATCCTCATCGCAGGTGAAACACTCGAGGAACATGACGCCATACTTAGAAAAGTTGTGGAACGGGCAACAGACTACAATATGAAATTGAACTTTAAAAAATGCAAAATTCGTAAGTCTAGTGTGCCATACATGGGCCATATAGTGTCGGACCGGGGACTCAAACCAGACCCGGACAAAATCAAGGCTATACTAAACATGCCAGCTCCACTTGACAAGGAAGGTGTCCGCAGGTTCCTTGGACTCGTACAGTACTTGTCGAAATTTATTCCAAACCCGAGTGATTTGGACGCTCCACTAAGAATCCTTTTCAAGTCTGATGTGGAATTCCAATGGAACCATGAACAGGATGAAAGTTTTCGGAGACTTAAGGACGTGTGTACCAGGCCACCAGTATTAGCTCTGTTTGACGTAAATAAACCGGTCGAGATGGAGTGTGATTCAAGTAAAGATGGACTTGGAGCAGTCTTGATACAGAAAGGCCGTGCAGTAGCTTATTGTTCTAGAGCTCTTACAGAAACAGAGAAACGGTACGCACAAATTAAGAAGGAAATACAAGCTATAGTGTACAGTTGTCAGAAATTTCACAACTACATTTTCGGCAAGGAGGTCACAGTGTACAGTGATCATAAGCCGTTAGAGTCTTTGTTCAACAAACCCTTACTGTCAGCTCCTATGAGGATTCAAAAGATGATGATAAAACTACAGTAGTATGACATCAATGTCAAATACAGGAAAGGAACTATGATGTACATTTCAGACACTCTATCACGGGCCTACCTAGAGGAAGGTGGTGAAGAGGAGACGGAGAAAGCGGACATGATCTGTATGTTATCCATAACACCCGAGAAATACTCCGAAATCCAGAGATCAACAAGAAGTGAACTTGAAACTCTCATGAGCACCATTCAAACAGGATGGCCAGACACAAAGAATGAATCTCCTTATGAGGTCAGACAGTACTTCGACTCGAGGGATAAGTTATCCGTTCTTGACAGCATTGTGTACAAGGGAAGTCGAATAGTCATCCCACCCAGCTTGCGGAAAGATATGCTAAACCTTATACACAAGTCTCACCTTGGAATAGTCAAGTCAAAGAGTCGCGCCAGAGAGGTCATGTATTGGCCAGCTATGCATGCTGACACAGAACAGGCCATAAGTAACTGTCCATCTTGTGCAGAGTATCAGAAACGGCAAAACAGAGAGCCTCTAATGCCAACACCAACTCCAGATCTACCATACACTCATGTTGGAACTGATGTATTTGAATTCAGAGGCAAGAAATACCTGATTCTGGTGGATTACTACTCAAAGTACATTGACGCCATAGAACTCAGATCAGAGACAACTACAGCCATAATAGAAGCCATGAAAAGTTTTCGCATGCCATGGACTTCCTGGAAACTCAGATCTGACAATGGACCACAATTCAGCTCAGCTAACTTCAAAACCTTTTGCGCAGAGCTTGGAATTGAGCACGAAAGAAGCAGCCCTCATTTTCAAAGCTCGAATGGCGAGGCTGAGAGAGCAGTACAAACTATAAAGAAACTATGGACAAAGTGTGACGGCAAGCAACTTGCTCTGCTAGATTACAGAACACTTCACTAGAAAACATTAATCTGTCACCAGCTCAACTGTTAATGGGACGCAGACCTAGGAACACACTTCCAGCATCACAAGATCTACTTAAACCAGCAACACAAGACCCAAGAAAAGTACAGCAACACCTTAATGCCCAGAAAGCCAAGCAGAAATTTAACTATGACAGGAGAAGAAATGCGAAGGAGTTATCATCCCTAGATAATGGAACAAGAGTCAGAATGGAAACACCTGGTTCAAAGTCCTTATCCCCAGGAATTGTCGTGGAGAAAACAGATAAACCAAGATCTTATGTAGTGAAAAGCAAAGGAAGACTATCGCAGAAATAGGTTTCATCTCCACAAATCAAGCGAACACCCTCAGGATGAACCGGTTGAGCAGGACATTCCCATGGAAGACAGCAGTCCCAATGAGCCTACCATAGAAAATGCTGCTACATCTCAAGTCAGCGACAAACCCGCCAATCACAAAAACGCACTCCAAACCAGATCGGTACGAATCGTTAAACCTCCTGAGAAAGTTGACTTGTGAAGTGTTTGTAAATATTTCTGTTAGAGACTTTTGATTTAAGTTGCATCTAGTCAGCAGTTTGCACTGTGCTTAGGGGCATAATAATCCCCGTGCAGCTGCCAGAACAAAAGTTCTGCTATGTTGGTTTGTGTTCTTATTTGATTTGTTTATATTGAGTGTTTGAAACAAAATCAAAACTTTTGCCATGAACTATTGAAAGTTTTACACATTTAAAACAGTATCTGTGTGTTATGTGAAAAATATTCTGTCTTAATTTTAGTGAGGGGGATGTAATGTACTTTAGTATGTTGATGTACGACTTATCTAGTAATGGTATGACTTATCTATTAACGGAAGTTGGGGTTATCTGCTCTTGCTATCTCTGTAATTTATCGCCATGTCTGAATGCCCCACTGTTACAGTGACTGTACAATAAATTCTGTTTCATAAACCCAACCAGTGTCTGCTAATAATATATAACACATTCCCAAAGATAAATTGAAGACCAGGTTTTTTAGGTCACCTGAGTTAACTCAGGTGATCTATTGCTATCCGTTTTCGTCCTGCATCGTGCGTTAACATTTGAACATCTTCAGCTTCTTCTCTGCAACCACTGTACTAGTGGCATAAAGCATCTATAGGTGAAGGGAAACAAAAATTGTGAATTTCATGATCCCTGCCTGGGATCGACACTAACTTTAAAAGCATAGTTGTCAGCAGGGCTAGCCATTTTTAATTTCTACTAGCCCTGTTCATGTATTTGTTGTCCAGCAGCCAAAGGCTGGTGGCCGAGTTGCGAAGCGACGAGGGGGGTAGGTGCGGGAGGGGGTACGGGGGGCCTCCCCCGAGAAATTTTGAAAATAGAGATGCAAAATCTTGCATTCTGGCTTTATTTTGGGTAAAAATTATGTCACTCTATGATTGTACCTAAGACATTTTTTTCTATTCGAAAAATTTCGTATTTATAATCATTTAGGGTATTTCGAATCACCTTTAAAGTTTACATTTTGACTTAAAAAGATAATAATTATGATGATAAAACATGTTTTAAAATAAATTTAACAATATTATCAGGTATATTGTGTGTAAATTATAATTGTTTTCTTGCTCTTAGTGAGTAATTGGTAAAATTTACTGTAGCCCTGCAGGGCAAGTTTAAAGACATGCTTGTTAGCCCGACCTGAGTATTCAGTTGTCCCGGGCCAGCGGGCTAGCGTTAGTGTCGAACCCTGCCTGCCCATCTGGGGCCTGAGGGGTGGGGCCAAAACCACTAATATTAATGCAATCTTTAAAAATCTTTTCTTTACTCCTGGACATCAAGCAGTCAAACTGCTTGTATGATTGTAATCAGCATTGAGTTTTCTACCAAAATTGTGAAATTCATGGCAATGGTGTCAATGGTTCTAGTGCTAGGGAGGGGTTAAAACAAGAATATAGTTAAAATGCATTATTTCTTTGAAAATCTTCTTCTCTGATCCTGGGTATTAAATAAACTAAGTACATAGTTATAATGAGCTAGAGTGCCTGTACCAAAATTGTGAATTTTATAGCCCCAGAGTCAGGGGTTCTGATGTTAGAGCGGGGCTCTATTGATTATATAGTGAAAATACATTAATTCTTCGAAAATTTTCTTCTCTGTTCCTGGTATTAAATAAACTAACTAAGTACATATTTATGATGAGCAAGAGTGCCTCTTCCAAAATAGTGAATTTTATGGCCCCAGGGTCAGGGGTTCTGGTGTTAGGGAGGGGCTCTATTGATTATATAGTAAAAATACATGAATCCTTTAAAATCTTCTTCTCAGCTCTTGGGTATTAAATAAACTAACTAAGTACATATTTATGATGAGCAAGAGTGCTCTACCAAAATTGTGAATTTTATGGCCCCAGGGTCAGGGGTTCTGCTTTTAGGGCACGGCTCTATTGATTATATAGTGAAAATACATGAATTCATTGAAAACCTTCTTCTCTGCACCTGGGTATTAAATAAACTAACTAAGTACATATTTATGATGAGCAAGAGTGCCTCTTCCTAAATTGTGAATTTTATGGCCCCAGGGTCAGGGGTTCTGGTGTTAGGGCGGGACTCTATTGATTATATAGTAAAAATATATTAATTCTTTGAAAATCTTCTTCTATGCTCTTGGGTATTAAATAAACTAACTAAGTAAATATTTATGATGAACAAGAGTGCCTCTACGAGATTGTGAATTTTATGACCCCAGGGTCAGGGGTTCTGGTTTTAGGGCGGGGCTCTATTGATTATATAGTGAAAATACATTAATTCTTTGAAAATCTTCTCCGCCCCTAGGTATTAAATAAACCAACTGGGTACATAATTATGATGAGCAAGAGTGCCCCTTCCAAAATTGTGAATGTTTTGGCCCCAGAATCAGGGGCTCTGGTTTTAGGGCGGGGCTCTATTGATTATATAATGAAAATACATTAAATCTTTGAAAATTTTCTTCTCCGCTCCTAGGTATTAAGCAGGTGAACTACCTTTATATAGTTATGATGAGCAAGGGCCCTTCTTCCAGAATTGTGAAGTCCCCAGGGTCAGGGGTACCATAGAGGGGGGGGGGGTCTACTTATATACTGAAAATGAATAAATTTTTTGAAATCTGCTCCTTGGTATTGATCAAATATTTGTGATAAGCTCGGGTGCCTTTTCAAAAACTGTGCAATGTGTGGACCTAGGGTGAAGGTTCATGTGTGGTAGGGGCACTACTGATTATTGGTGAATATTACTGATTAATTGAAATGCATTTTTAGCTCACCTTGCTATCTGTTTCGTCCGTCGTCGTCCGTCTTGCGTTAACATTTAAACATTTTCAGCCTCTTCTCTGAAACCACTGAACTAATTTCAACCAATTTTGGCATATAGCATCTGTGGGTGAAGGGAAACAAAAATTGTGAATTTTATGGTCCCTGCCCACCTGGGGTCTGGGGCAAAAACCACTAAAATTAGTGCAATCTTTAAAAATCTTCTTCTTTACTCCTGGACATTAAGCAGTCAAACTGTTGGTATGATTGTAATAAGCATTGAGTCCTCTACCAAAATTGTGAAATTCATGGCCCAAGGGTCAGGGGTTCTGGTGTTAGGGCGGGACTCTATTGAATATACAGTGAAAATGTATTAATTCTCTGAAAATCTTCTTTTCTGCTCCTGGGTATTATATAAACTAATTAAGTACATAGTTATGATGAGCAAGAGTGTCTCTACAAAAATTGTGAATTTTACGGCCCCTGGGTCAGGGATTCTGGTGTTAGGGCGGGGCTCTATTGATTATATAGTGAAAATGCATTAAATCTTTGAAAATCTTCTTCTCAGCTCCTAGGTATTAAATAAACTAACTAAGTACATATTTATGATGAGCAAGAGTGCCTCTACCAAAATTGTGAATTTTATGGCTTAAGGGTCAGGGGTACTGGTGTTAAGGCGGGGCTCTATTGATTATACAGTAAAATGCATTTATTCTTTGAAAAGCTTCTTCTCTGCTTCTGGGTATTAGATAGACTAATTAAGGACATAGTTATGATGAGCAAGAATGCTTATACCAAAATTGTGAAGTTTATGGCCCCAGGGTCAGGGGTTATGGTGTTAAGGTGTGGCTCTATAATGATCATATAGTGAAAATACATTACATCTATAAAAATCGTTTTCTCTACTCCTGGGTAATAAGCAGATGAACTATTGATATGGTTATGATGTGCAAGGGCTTTTCTTTCAGAATTGTGAATTTCAAGGCCCCTGGGTTAGGGATACCAAAGGGGGGGGGTGCTCTACTTATATACTAAAAATGAATTGTTGGAAATCTGCTCCTTGGTATTAAGCAAACATTTTTGATAAGCAAGTGTGCCTTTTCAAAAATTGTGCAATGTGTAGACCTAGGGTCAGGGGTTCATTTGTGGTAGGGGCACTCCCGATTATTGCTGAATATTACTGATTAGTTGACATGCATTTTTGTTCCCTTAACCTGCTTATGGGTATTAAGTTAAAAAACTAAACATTTACTAAGTGTATAGTTATGATTAGCAATGGTGCCTCTTTCAAAATTGTGAATGCCATAGATCTAGCTATAAACATGAACCAAATTCAATCATTTGAAAGTTGTTGCATGATGCTCAGGTGACTTATAAAGCCCACGGGCCTTTTGTTTGTTCCCCTACCCTGCTTATGGGTATTAAGTAACCAAACTAAGCAATGGCTAAGTGTTCAGTAAAACTAGGTTATAACGAAGTCACTGGGACCTATGAAATTACTTCGCTATATGCGTAATTCGTTATACCTTATAAGAAATTTATTAAATTTACAAAGCTGGGGATCCAAGGGACTTCGCTTTATCCGTAAATTCGCAATATCCGTGTTCGTACTAAACGAGTTTTGCTGTAAAGTTATGATGATCAATGGTGCCTCTTTCAAAATTGTGAATGCCATAGCATCTGGCTTAAAACATGAACCAAAGTCAATCACTGGAAAGTTGTTGCATGATGCTCAGGTGACCTATCCAGGTTCAATAATACAATTTATTTATTTCCTTAGTATCCAAAAAATGCTTTGTAACCATACAGAGTGTATCTCAATCTATCGATAAGATATTTATCATAGAGAATGTATGCATTGTGACGTCACGTTTTATTTACACCCGGCTCAAGTCGGGTGCACGGATATTTACACCCGACTTTGTAACCAATCAAAGCTCGTGTTACAAGCTAGATAGGAAATAATACAATTTATTACTGAGTCAAATAATCTGAAAATTTGTTGTTTGGATATGCTGATATCACATCCCAGCATTCTTTCAGTAAATAGTCTGCGTTTGTTGGCTCTTGATTTTTCAGAGTTCCAGCAGTTTCATATGACATATCAAAAGACATGATGATCCAACTTTTTATAAAAAGAAATAGGCAATTTCATTTCATATTCCGATTGTTGTCAAATTTTCAGTAAATATGCAACAGTGTTTCGTATAAAGGACAAGCTCCTGTGACTCAGGTTCTCATTTATTTCATTGTAGATATTGTTGAATGTATTTACAAACAATTTAAGCCCTGAACATATCAATAACAGATTATTAGTATAGAAAACAAATATATTGCATTTATAATACATGAATTTAGATACAATTTACTTCATAATAATAAATCATAAAAATAATACACGTTATACAATGTATACTGAGTACTCAATAAATACATATAAAGAGGACCGTAAGAGTTATTCCCCTTATATCAAGGTCTTGAAAATAAGAAAATAAATCGAACAGAACTATTACAATAGAATGAATAGTTCACAAATCTATTTACAATGATATATACATACACAATTCATAGAAAATAATAGTTGGTTTACCTGATTGTGGATCGGGGCTCAAACAATGGTCACCCAATAAAATAGCGAGTCTTGATATATTTCCTATTAAACAATAATTACACTTCATATACACTTCTGCATAATTGATGTTTTATGAACATACTCAAAGAATTTATACTTTAAGCTTCAGTTAATAATGATAAAGTTGATCTCAGTATATCTTCGTAAAATTAAAAAACAAAACAAAGACGATTAATTATCGGAAAGTATTGAAGAATTAGAATAGATAAAAGAAATGGAAGTCAACTTACTGTCTCTGTCCTGAGGTGTCGTCTCAAAATATTAATATGTAATGATGTAAATAATACTACATATAATGATGACCAAAATGTAGGTATAGCTTTCAATGGTCTAGAGCTGTCTGAGTGATCAAACAATCGGCAGGAAAACGTCCCTAGCCAATCGCAAACTTGATCATTAAAACTGACCAATACTATTATTACATACCCCAAGGATAAGTAAAGACTTCTAGAACACAAATAAAATTTAAAACCAAGTAATGTAATATTTTATTAAAGGTGCGCGCAAAAATCTGTAACTAAACGTTGCGCGATTCTAAAAATAAAATAAATACGCGTGGATATTAAGTGACTCAAATAATTAAATAATATTCACTTAATAAAATATCATTCTATCACATATGCCCCCTGCATACAAAATGACGTCCTTGTCATTAACTTGGAGCAAATTGTTACTGTAATGAATAAAAAAAGCATCAGAATCAAAACATATACTGACTCAGAATCCTTATCCAAATTAGCATTCAACATGACCCTACAAAACATATTTACTGCATATTCTCCATCTCGCATCCACTGGGGTGGTTTTTTACTTCTCTTGGATCTGCGAGGGGGAGGCAAAGGCGTTATGCTGACCGAGTTTTCTGCATCATTACCAATCGTTCCTTGATCCTCATGATCATTTTGTTTTGCAAGTTCCAAAGAAGATGAATCTACATCAGCAGCTCCAGCAATAACTTCATCTGTGTCGCCCACGTGGCGCAGTGGTTAGAGCGTCTGCTCTAGAGTTCTGAAGTAAGGAGTCAATCCTTACGTCGCGGCTTCAAATCCCACTGTGGGACGTGAAGACCGGTCCTTCAGAGGAGACAGTATAAACCAAGGTCACGAAAAAGATCCCTCTCTGCTCAATGGCCCTGAGTGCCGAGCATAGAACAAAATTTGCAGATCTCCACCGCCAAGTGGTGGCTTCTCCATATGAGTGAAAAATTCTCTAGAGGGACGTTAAACAATATACAATTAAAATCAATCAGCTATAGATGAGTCTGTACTTTCACTATCTTCAAGCATGGAATCTGGTTCTTTCGTTGTGGAATGAGAGGCGTCCCTCCCGGTTTCCATATCCTCTCCACTCTTGTCATACTGGTCGTCACCAGTCCGATAAAGAGGGATACTTGTAATTACTGGCCTAGGCAATTGGAGTAAATAACAATAACTGATTCATCATCAGAATCATGGTCCTCATTTAACTCTAGATCTTCTGGTTCTCTGTTGTTATCTTGGACATTTCTTTTCCTCCTTGGAGCTTGAACAGGTTTTGGTTTTGGGCTTTTCTCCTGGCCATCGGGGTTTCAAGTTGCTTCTGGGAGCAATAGGTTCCTATGAAGAGTGCGTTGCCTCCCTAAACCATTTTCCTTCCTTAGAGTAAAGGCAGGAATATCAGAATTTGGCTACGCAACAACAACTTAAGGATCTTCCTCCCATTTATTAGAGAACTTGTGCTTTCCATCGAAAGCCAAGATCTTCACTAGAACAGTGTCTCCATCTTTGATTATACTTCCTCTAACTCTTTGATAGCAACTCTTTCTGATTCTTTTGGGCTTTCTGGGTAGCTGTTAATGCCATTTTGTGTACTTTTTCTAGCCTTTTCTGCAAACCTGTGACATAGCTAGTCATTGGTTGTTTCTTGGTAGTGGTGTTCAATCCAAATGCTATGTCTACAGATAACTGAGGTTGTCGTCCAAACATTACGAAATAGTGAGTATGGCCAGTGGTGTCCTTTCTTAATGAGTTATATGCATGAACCATTAAACCAACATATTTCATCCAGTTCCGTTTTTGTTATGTTGACGGTATTCCTAACCTTTGAAGTAAGGTACGGTTAAATCTTTCTGTAAGGCCATTTCCCATATGATGATAATGTGTTGTCCTAAATCTTTCTTTTTCCATGAGATGACAGAGTTCCTTAATAATATTGGATTCAAAATTTGTCCTTGGTCTGAGTGTAATCCAAAATTTGATCCTTGGTCTGATTGTAATCCATTTTGAAGTCAATAATAAATAGTTGGTATAAAAAGTTTCAACGGTGGTTTTAGCAGTCTTGATTCCTTGTCGGTATAGCAACGGCATGTTTCGTAAAATGGTCTGTAATTACTAAAAGGTGTTGGTATCCGCCTCATGTGTTGGTAATCCAGACTTATTCTAACGGTTCTGATGTTTGAATGTTGACTAAAGGAGCTTTGTCAGTTGTTGGTGATTTTCTTAAAAGCCATCTTTGCAACCTCTAATCCATTTCTCAATATGATGTCATACCGGGCCAGAAAAATAGCTCTCTTTTAAATGATGTTGTCTGATTTCTCCCTGGATGACCGATGTTGTTATGGGTATATTTCAAAACTTCGTTTCGTGGGAATATTTCAAACCTTCGTTTGCTTAGGTGATATTACTAGCTGCAGTTGTGTCTCCAAATCTATCTTTGTTTCACGGTATAGCTTACTCTTGATTATCCTACATTCGTCAAAGTTCTTTCTGAATATTGTTCATTCTTGTGTCGGTGGTAATTCATGCTTCCTAGAAAATCTCCTCTGGTCTACAAAGTATAGCTAGTCTCTTATGATAGGATCCTGATGTTGTGCCTTCTCAATATCAACATGATGTATCTGCTGGCATTGTACTGACATTAAGGGCTGAAGAGTTTCATGGTTGAAATTGAGGCTCTCTATATAAGGTTCTTGAGGCTGAGCAAGGATGCTTGCTATGGTCCTTATACAGTCTTGTGAGATTGGCAGGCAATCCTTATGATCTACAGTAGGTTACTTTGAGAGCGCATCTGCGTCTGAGCTGTTACGTCCAGGTCTTTAGAGTATATATCAAAGTCGAACACTGCTATTGCTGACACCCACTGATGCCTTGTCGCGTCTAGTTGTGCTGATGAAAGTACATTTGTTAGAGGATTGTTGTCTGTTATTACTGTTAATTTCTTTCCAAATAAATAATCCTGAAATTTCTCTGTGAATGCCCATTTCAGCGCCAAAAATTCCAATTTATGAGCTTGATAGTTGTGTTCTGATTTACTTAATCCTCTAACTAGAATAGGCAATTACATGGTTGATTCTTTCCTGATATAGAATGACTCCTAATCCAACTTAACTGGCATCGGTATGAATTTAAAATGGTAGGTCAAAATTAGGGTAGGATAGAATGGGTTGGGATGACAGACATTGTTTCAGTGTCCTAAAAGTTTCCTCCTGCTCTTGATCCCAATGCCACTCTGCAATCCTTGTTTCCTTCTTTATGGTTGTCTTTGACCTAATGGTGGATGGTACGAGATTTGTGAGGGGTCGAGCTATTTCTGAGAAGTCCATTATGAATTTTCGGCAGTACCCCACAAATCCTAAAAACTTTCTGACCTCGTCTGGTTTTGTGGATGTAGGCCACTCCTTGACTTTCTGAACTCTCATCAGGTGGCCCACATACTTAACTCTCCTTTTGAACAATGAACATTTCTTGGGTGATAACTTTATCCCACAACCCTGAGTCGTTGAAATACCATCCTCAGTCTATCTAGATGTTCGACAAAATTATCCCCAGAGAGAACGATGGCATCGTTCAGGTAAATAAAACAGCTATGATGATGGAGATCTTCTTAACACTCCTCCATTTGTCGTTGATACGTTGCTGGAGCATTAACTAATCCCATAGCCATGCGATTATGTTCGAAGAAACCCAAAGGACCGACAGTGAAAGCAGTTCTCTCCTTGTGTTCCTCTGCTATAGGGATCTGGGGCCTGTTTCGTTAAAAGTTGTAAATATTAGACTTAACTTAAGTTTACTACCGAGGCTTACACCAAAATTTAGTCGGGCGTAATTTGCGTTTCACAAAGTGGCATTAGTCTAGTCGTAAACGATATCCTTAGTCGGAAGACTAAGTTCATGATAACGTTGCATTGTGCTTGTGCAAAACCATAAACATTTCCTATACTTACAAACTTACAATATTGACTAGTTGCTGTTAGAATTTCATTTGACTTTTCTTCATTGCAATTGTCAAATCACTGAATGATGACATTGTAAAAAAGATGCTAATTTTGTATATTTAATTTCACAAGTGACAGTAATTAAACACTGCAATTTAATTTGGATTCTTTATTTTTAGTCTCCTTTGTGTGACATCCATTCCTTAAAATGATTTTAAGCCTGGTTTAGATCTTTACTGCTTCCTTCAAATTTGTTCAAAACGTAATGCACCCTTCGGTAAAAGAATTGGACTTTCCAACTTTGATACACTCTTTACAATCCATTTTCTCATCTTTCAGGTATAACCATGGCCAAATTTTTATCCAATTCATGTTAAATTTCCGTTTTGTTATTCCGTTGAGACTAACATCTGTCTTACCGTCTGATTCATCTCCATTCGTTCTGTCAGCATGTTCTACTTCATCCGAGTCTTTTTTCACCAATTTTTTAGGATTATATTTGTTACATATAGTATTGTTGTTATAGTTAAGAAAAGTCTGGCCTATATCGGGACGAGGTATTTTCTTAGACGGCATGCTGCATTTCAAAATTAACGGTATTAGCCAATCAGAAAACACGTATCTGGTTGGTTAGATACTGGAGAAAACGAAGACATAATAACGCACTGAATGAACGACATTAAATACCGTATAAGTGGAAATTTTAGAGAGACGTATATTTAGCGATTTGTCCTTAAAACATGGTATTTTATTTTTAACGATAATTAATTTTAGCGAATTTAACATGCTCACGAATGAAGCTATTACAAATTAAACAAAGTTAATTTTTTAGCGATATTTAATTTTAGCGATCTCAGAACCCTCGCTAATAATGCCAAAATAAAATCCTCGCTAAAAATTCTGCTAATACGGTACTATTTTTTCGAGCATAAAATGACAGCGATCGTTAAAACATTGTTGTGGGACCTGTAACAAGCGCTTGGGGGAAAAAAGTATGTAGTGCGTGATTATATATGTGCCACGATGGCGCAGCGTTTTTAGCTCTATTGGTCAGAGACCAGAAGAGCTTATGCGATAGTAATGCGTCCGTCGTCCGTCTGTCTGTAAACAATTTTTCAAAACGCTACTCCTCCTACAGTTTTGGTCTGATTTTAATATAACTTGGCACACAAGTAGACTACACAAAGATACAAAAAATAGTGCATCGGATTTTTATTTCGATGACCGGTGTTGCCATGGTTACTAAAAATAGAATTTTCTGTAAAATTCCTTTAAAATACTACCCCTCCTACAGTTTTGATCTGATTTCAATATAACTTGGCACACAAGTAGACTACACAAAGATACATAAAATATTGCATCCGTTTTTGATTTCGATGAATGGTGTTGCCATGATTACTAAAAATAGAATTTTCTGTTAAATTCCTTTAAAACGCTACTCCTCCTACAGTTTTGATCTGATTTCAATATAACTTGGCACACAAGTAGACTACACTAAGATACATAAAATAGTGCATCAGATTTTTATTTCGATGACCGGTGTTGCCATGGTTACTAAAAATAGAATTTTCTGTGAAATGCCTTTAAAATGCTACTACTCCTACAGTTTTAAACTGATTTCAATATAACTTGGCACACAAGTAGACTACAGAAAGATACATAAAATAATGCACGGTTTTTGATTTCGAGGAATGGTGTTGCCATGGTTACTAAAAATAGAATTTTCTGTGAAATTCCTTTAAAACGCTACTCCTCCTACAATTTTGATCTGATTTCAATATAAATTGGCACACAAGTAGACTACACTAAGATACATAAAATAGTGCATCGGTTTTTGATTTCGATGAACAGTGTTGCCATGGTTACTAAAAATAGAATTTCCTGTGAAATTCCTTTAAAATGCTACTCCTCCTACAGTTTTGATCTGATTTCGATATAACTTGGCACAAAAGTAGACTACACAAAGATACATAAAATAGTGCATCGGATTTTGATTTCGATGAACGATGTTGTCATGGTTACTAAAAATAGACTTTTTAGTGAAATTTCTTTAAAACATTACTCCTCCTACAATTTTGATCTGATTTGAATATGACTTGGCACACAAGTAGACTACAGAAAGATACATAAAATAGTGCATCCATTTTTAATTTCAATGAATGGTGTTGTCATGGTTAATAAAAATAGAATTTTCTGTGAAATTCCTTTAAAACTCTACTCCTCCTATAATTTTGATGTGATGTCAATATAACTTGGCACACAAGTAGTCTACACTATTATACATAGAATAGTGCATCAGATTTTGATTTCGATGAACGGTGTTGCCATGGTTACTAAAAAAAGAATTTCCTGTGAAATTCCTTTAAAACGCTACTCCTCCTACAGTTTTGGTCTGATTGCAATATAACTTGGCACACAAGTAGACTACTCTAAGATATGTAGAGTAGTTCATCGGTTTTTGATTTTGATGAAAGTGTTGCCATTGTTACTAAAAATAGAAATGTGTGAAATTCCTTTAAAACGCTACTCCTACAGTTTTGGTCTAATAGCAATGGTATCTTTTCTCATCCTTTGTTATAAGCACAAACCAGTAGAGCTACAGTCTCAACAGAGACTTCTGGTTAATTTCAATATGACATTTTTAACCAGAAGTCTCTGTCGAGACTGTAGCTATACTGATTTGTACTTATAACAAAGGATAAGAAAAGAAGCCATTGCAATCAGACCAAAACTGTAGAAGGAGTGATGTTTTAAAGGAATTTCACGGACATTTCTATTTTTAGTACTAATGGCAACATCATTCATCAAAATCAAAAACCGATGCACTATTTAATGTATCTTAGTGTCGTCTACTTGTGTGCCAAGTTAAATTGAAATCAGACCAAAACTGTAGAAGGAGTAGTGTTTTAAAGGAATTTCACAAAAAATTCTATTTTTAGTAACCACGGCAACACCATTCATCGAAATCAAAAACCGATGCACAGAATTATATGTCTTAGTGTAGTCTACCTGTGTGCCAAGTTACATTGAAATCGGACCAAAACTGTAGGAGGAGTAGCATTTTGAAAAATTGTTTACAGACAGACAGACAGACAGACGGACGGACGACAGACACCTTACTATTGCATAAGCTCTTCTGGTCTCTGACCAGTAGAGCTAAAAACCGATGCACAGAATTATGTATCTTAGTATAGTCTACTTGTGTGCCAAATTATATTGTAATCGGACCAAAACTGTAGAAGGAATAGCATTTTAAAAGAATTTCTCAGAAATTTCTATTTTTAGTAACCATGGCAACACCGTTCATCGAAAGCGAAAACCAATGCACAGAATTATGTATCTTAGTGTAGTCTACTTGTGTGCCAAGTTATATTGAAATTAGACCAAAACTGTAGGAGGAGTAGCATTTAGAAAGAATTTAACAGAAATTTCTATTTTTAGTAACCACGGCAACACCGTTAATCGAAATCAAAAACCCATGCACAGAATTATGTATCTTAGTGTAGTCTACTTGTGTGCCAAGTAATATTGAAATTGGACTAAAACTGTGGGAGGAGTAGCATTTCGAAAGAATTTCACAGAAATTTCTATTTTTAGTAACCACGGCAACACCATTCATTAGGGCTGGGCAAAAATATCGATATTTCAATATATTGCAATACAATGACAAAGAATATCGTATCGCAATACGATTTTGTAATATCGATATATTGGCAATATACTTAGATTAAGGAAATTTGTCATTAAAAATAAAAATGGACTTATGAAAGTTTGTTATTAAGCCAAACAATAAGTCAGAAGTTGTTTTGTTGGAACATTTCAGAGCATAACTTCAACAAGATTTTTTTCCGTGTTAGTTACTTATCATAGTTATGTACATTCTGCATGTAAATTAAAGTAAATATTGTACGAAAATGCCATTTTTATTACCTTGAAAATATTGCAATACATATCGCAATACGGTTTAAAATATCGCAATATATCGCAATACGAAATCTCGGGCCAATACCCAGCCCTACCATTCATCGAAATCAAAAACCGATGCACAGAATTATGTATCTTAGTGTAGTCTACTTGTGTCCCAAGTAATATTGAAATTGGAAAGGCACCATGGGGTATGTAATTTTGCCTTCTGTAGAAATCTGACTCCAAATATCTGCTTTGTTTCCATTAGAAGTACCGATAGGATGTTGGTTCCAATAAGAACTGGTACTGACTCACAAAAAGAGGTCTCATTCACAATGAGAAACAAACACTCGGTTGTCTCTGGTGTACTGTAGATCATTAAATTTTTGCGACACCTTATTTTCGCGATAGTCATTGTCTCTTGATAGGCGCGACAAAATTTTCACTAATTGTGGTTATTGCTCTATATAATCTTAAGGAATACTATTGTACACGAGAATAAAATTTTCGCGAGCACACTGTCTCGCGTAATTACGAGAAAAAAAAGTTCTCGCGAATAAAAAGTGATTTACAGTATTAGAAATGCCTTCACCTTGTAGTTCACATGATATAAATCCATGGTATGGCAATTCTGACCCATCAGCACACTAAAGGGTAAGTAGGCAATCAATGCAACTGGTTGCAGTGGAATATCCTGTAGATAGGTATCATAAAACATCCGACTTATAGTTGATACTGCAGAGCCAGTGTTGATGACCGCCTGTATCAGCACATTTTGTATCCGCACTTCTATCTCATTTAATGACCCGACAAGTGTTGCATATTTCGTTTTGATATTTATTTCCTACTTTTCCATGGAATATAAAATCATGCTGACATCTTGAATGATCCAGTCTAATATGGCATTTTGTGTCCAAATCGTTATATTGTCCACATCTAATGCATAAAATCTCCGAGTTCATTTCAGTGGGACAAGGTTCTTCCATAAAGCCGCCAATTTGTCCCTCATTAGTGGCTTCTTTTGGTTTAAATTGACATTTCTACCACGATATCCACCATATCCTCCTCTGTTTTATGTGTGGATCCTCGATTTCCTCTATATCCTCCTCTATTAGGATAGGATATGATGATCCTCGATTTCTGCCAATAACTCCCACGGTTTCCCGAAGAATTGTAATTTCCCGTATCGGGTTGTTCAGTTCTGGGAGGCAAATTATCCTTTGACTTTGATTTCTTGACTTCTCGCTTCATGTCTCCCATTCTTTTTCCCATAGCTTCTAATTTTCTAAGAATCAGGTCAATAGAGGAATCTGTGTCTCCAATTTTGGATACTTGTGATTTCTTCTTGTCATTTGATTGACGATGATGATTGTGGTGCTGATAACTTCAAATCAAGCTCGATGGTACGTAATTCCTTCCTAAGAGTTTCAGTCATTGATGGTGTCATATTTGTAGCGGCTCGCATTGCGTAGATTGCATTCATTCAATCCAGACCATAGTTTTGTTCTCAGCGTCACGGGACCTAGGTCTCATCCGAAGGACCGGTCTCCACATACCACAGTGGGATTCGTACCCTTCTTCATGACTCTAGAGCAGACGCTCTAACCACTGCACCACGCGGGTGACTGCCACCCACAGAAAAAGTATGTTTATTGCGCTCGGTTCTCCAATTCTTACCTTAACTGCGCAAAAACTCGAATTCAAAAAATTCATAAAACCCCTATCAGCTTCTCTTGTATTTGACATCTTCACAATGCGCGTTGGACCGCATTATCTTGCTACCCAAAATGACAGTGTAATTAGGCGAAATTTCCAATTTCAGGCCCAGGAGGGCTATTAACAACGGTTTTAGGGAATGTTCTGTTTGTGAAATAGTTAAATTATATGTTATAACACATGAAAGGTAATAATTTGAGATGACAGTTTGAGAAACACAGCAAAATAAATCGAGAAACAGCGCAATTTTTAGCGCAATAAATATTAACTTTTTTCAATGGGTGGCACTGTAGCTACGGTTCTGCAGCTACCTTTTAACCACCTTCAAACTTAATAAAAAAGATTTCAATCTTTGTAAATTTTTTTTAGATAAATGAACATGGATTTTGTATTTATTTTATGATCAAGTTTTACCTAAGCATTTTTTTCTTTTATTTATGACCTGATTTTTCCCGATTATGACAAGGAGCACAAGGCGGATGTGACCGTCAGCAGGGGATGCCACTCCTCCATGGCACCTAATCCCACCTCTAATGTTTTGGAGGTTCTGCTCCTATTTTGTATTGTTTTATGAACTTGAAAGCTTGAATACTCTTATCTCCATATTTTTCATAAGCAAAGATTAAATAATATGCTTTGTTATAGTGATGAGCTGAGGTCTATGAAGTTTATAAAAATCAATATTAATCTTTTCGGAAGAAATGCTTTTATATAAGTATAATATTAATATATTAAATGCAATCTAATAAACCTTTTCTAGGACATGTAACTTCGTTTAAGTAATTCAAAACAAAAACTTTTGTGAAATTCTGAGCTAATGTACATGTGTAGAGAGAGAAAAATTGACTTAATCGTTCACAATATAAATAAAAAAATTTAGTCTGTAATTTTTCATTATTTTCTGAATCCAGGAAGAAAAGTACGAAAGTACATGTACGGATACAACACATTACGTGTATGATCTATTTTAGCGTGTATTTAGGCAAGAAAACTAAAAAACATTGCAAATTAGATCGAATTTCAAAGTTATCGAGTGAAAATATTTGTGAACCCTAGGCAAACGGTATGAAACCCACGCGTTTTCTTTTTATTTCAAAGCTTGACTGTACACCATAATGAATGTCATATTTTGATTGAAAACTTTTCTCATAAAATCCCATTTCAAACCCCCTTAAGGAAAGAAATTATACAAGACAATTTGAAAACCTCAAACAAATCACATGATGACAGAAAATGCAACTGCTAACATTTACTGTCAGCTATGATTTTATTTTTAATGTAAACTGAAATTAAGCTGCAGAAATGTACCTCTCCGAAAAAAAGGACTTAACGGAGTCGTATTTTTCTTCAGACCACAAGCTGCAGATCCTAAAATTTATTTTAAATATATCAGATACATGTATATAGGCCTATCTTAGGCCATTATTTGTACTCATCACAAGTAAAGGTGCACGTCATAAAGTAAGAATATAACATGCTGCAGATTTTTCAACACTGAAGTTAAATGTTTATACTTCTAGGTCTCTTTGATTTAAAAAGTTGTTTTTGCTAAAATATTTTTAATATGGCATTACATGCGGTTGTTTACCATTGAATATAAAGATTGTCAAATTTGGTAATGATCCAGCTGATTGTTATCGCTGTCGGCACACCTTGCAGCAGTCTTTCAGTAGAGCGCTCGCTCTGTGAAGGGAAGGTCGTGAGTTCGAATCTCGGCTTCGGCTAACCGAATAGGTAGTAACTGTTCCTTCGCCATACGCTCGGCACTTTGAAATGAAATTTGCGGGTCCTTGGAATCTCGATTGGGACTTACAATAACATACAATCAATCAATCTTGCAGCAGAAGAAACAAAACCAGACTAGTAGAGAGTTCTATAAGGCATTAATCCGGAATTATAATCAGGTCTATTGTGCTAACGAGAACTGTCAATGAAAATGAAGGTTCTAGAACTTTCATGCATTTGTACTAAACATTAATATACACAATTTGATCAACTTCCCAAAATGTGTGTCTTGCTTCTTTTTCAAGAAGAGAAAGTAATTTTATGTTTATTTAAGGTGTGTTTTGGAAATAAAAAAAAAATATATATATATATATATATATATATATATATATATATATATATATATATATATATATATATATATATATATATACCATGGACTTCTACAACAGGTTCCCTATAATATGGATATATATGTGGATGGGTTTGAGGTTGTTTGTCACTCTCAGAGAATCAAGTATTTCAAGTCCAGCATGCTTGATTATTAGTCGGATGGCCGTTTTCTAGTGTGCCCAAACGATACCGGGATTAAAAAAATTTAATATGATTTCGATAATGACATAATGCCATTCACATTCTGTCTCCTTGGATTGATTCGGAGAAATAATCTGTACTTCCCCAACCCCACTGCAGTACATAAGATACATGATTCTATTTATGTGCTACCTTTCCTTTGTTATACGTACAGACCAGTTGAGCTACAGTCTCATCAGAGACTTCTGGTTAAATATGGTACGTGGAATTGACTTCCAAGAAAAATGTTCAAATACTGCACAGTATCACTGAACAGAAATCACCGTTATTTATTTCCATAGAGAAAATACATATAAACATTTTTGCGAAATATTAAGAATACTTGAATTGATTACAAATTGAGTAATATTCAGTAATTGCTATTTATTGAAATTGAGGAATTTAGATCTAGGGGCAAATCACTCTAAAAAAAATACTTTAGAATCAGGGGGTAGTGATATAAAGGGTATTAAATCCAAGACCATACTTATGTCGGACTTAAGTACAGTCTTAAACTTGAGACCGTAACTAGAAACGTGCTTAGAATTGACAATCTTAGCCAAACTTAGGCGGTTTTAAGTATGTCTTAACTTTTTTTATAAACACATTTAAATATATTAAACATTACTCTATTCATATCATGCATGAAAGAAAATGAATATTTCTACTTAAGAGCGGCATAAGAATTTTAGTTTTTTATCGGGGGGGGGGTGTTGTTACTAATCACTTATTTCAATATCGCTCTCAACATTTATCGCTCTCAACATTTGCATGATATACATGTAGATTCAAGATTATATTTTGCAGACGCTTTTTAAATACTCGTGGGACGTACATGTAGGTTAAAATCACTAATAAATATTAATAAATTGAACATACAATGTAATAATTACAGATTTCTATGTCAGTAGTTATCTTTTAAAATATGATATAAAATATAAATTTTGAAAAAAAAATGGTTGTGAATAAGGCAATGCTGTATGACTGGAAGTCAACAAAGAGAATGTCAATGAGATTAAATGTATAACGCAACAAGCGCGGATTAGGGAATGGGGAGTTCACTACATTCAGAGAGAGAGAGAGAAAGAAAGAGAGAGGGGCGGGGGTGGTAACTGTTGATAATTTGGTGACATGCGAAAAACTATTCTTTCCTTGATGTCCTGATAGTGACATACTTTACTA
Organism: Saccostrea cuccullata; assembly: GCF_032062105.1. Lineage (NCBI taxonomy): Eukaryota > Metazoa > Mollusca > Bivalvia > Ostreida > Ostreidae > Saccostrea > Saccostrea cuccullata. The sequence continues at coordinate 301,906 of NW_026933360.1, forward strand.
AATAGACAATGATTCCTTAGAAAAGTAGATGTACATATATGTGTATTCATGCAGTTTTCAACCTTGGCCTGTTGACATTCGCTTACACATACGATGGAAGAGAATTCAAAATATCCCTATTGTTTTGTACTTTTGTTTATTAGAGTGTCAAGTACATGTAAATAGACGTTCAGTTTTCGTTCCATGTCTAAAAGAATGACAAAGCAAGTGAGCATTCGTCAAACAAAAGAATAACAACAAAAGACCACTGAATACATCGCAGCCTCGAGTGATAAAACAAAAGTCATGCATATACATTGAACATTGCCATATAGTGAACGTATAATTATTAACAGCATTTCCATACGAAATAGAATGACTTACTAAAATTTAAGAAAAGACGTCATTTTTATGTATAATAAAGAAAGTATAACAGAATATTAATTATCATGCAAGTATATAAATTGAAAAATTGTGAACTTAAGTTTGACTTACCGTATATACTCGCCTATAAGTCGGTCCGCCTATAAGTCGGTTGTACTTTTTGAGGTTATTTTGCAGGGATTTGCCATTGACCCGCTTAAAGTCGGTACAATTTTTTGCCAGAATCAGATGACAATTTCTAATAAATGCTCTGATGTTTTACCCTGATTTCAATTAATATTTTAAGATATGAAGTCGATATTAAACTGAAATAATAAAAAAATAAATACTGCCATCTCAAGATTAAAAATAAAATGAAATTATTAAATACGTGCATATAAAATACATATAACTTATGTATAATCTTATAATACATAAATGATTTAATGTATCCATACTTTGTTCAACGATAGCTATTGAAAATGTTTATAGGATACTACGATTCCCATCCAGAAAAATACCTGTCTTTTTATCACTCGCCTATAAGTCGGAAATAGACTTTTGGACTAAAATTTAACTCCCAAAATACCGACTTATAGGCGAGTATATACGGTAGCTAAGACCAAGCTAAGTTCGTTTTATGTTACGGTTTAAGACATACTTAAGTAGTACTTCGACAGGTCCTAGGATTGTGCCTAAAACGTACTTACGACCCTACTTAAGTCAAAATCTTAGCAAGCTTTATGTTACGACCCCCAGAACTCTTTATTTAGTGTGCAGTGTAGAGAGGGTTTTTAAGGCAGACACACCCGACCAAACAAAGCATGAACTGTAAAACATTTCTGTTACTATAAAAGTAAAAAAAGGATTATAAATCTTAATCAAATCGATGATTTTTAATTAAATACAAAATGGGTTCGAAGATTCAGTCATAAAATCTTCTGGCATTTGTAGTCCAAATGTAAATTCATTTCTTTCTAAAGCAGCCTAAACAGTTTCGGTAAATGGTGCAATAAACTAAATAATAAAATCAATTCTTCATCGTTAGATTTATCAAGGATTTTGTGACAAGCGTTCAACCGGTTCTATCTTAAGGAGGAGGGAACGAGTTTCTTCTGGATGTAATTCCAAAGCGATGTAATTTATCTTTGCTTCGAGATCTCTTATCTAATTCTGTCCCGAAATTTTAATTACAACTCACGAAACCTTAAATGGAATTATTCTCCTGCAAATTCAATGAAAGTCATTTATAGTTCCAAAGAGACAATTATTTCTTTGAGGCTAATTCCAACTTCCTCACATTTAGAATTAAGACTGGGACTTTTCATGTTAGGTTTATTAAGAGATCTTATCTGAATACTTGCTGAGTAATTAGCTGTTTGATATTCAAAATTTAACAAAAAATTCTTTTTGGGAACTTTTTTAAAACCACCATAAAGAATGTGGGGGGATGAAGCGGGTCAGTGTCCATGCCCGTTTTGCTGTTATGCTAGTATGTACGGGTTTTTTTTGGTTTTGATTTTTAATGCGTCCGAATTTATTCGGGGCGTATATTGTTTTAATCTTGTCTGTCGATCTGTTTAACTGTTTGTCTGTCTGTTGTCAACTTTAACCTTCGCCTTAACTTTTGAACCGTGAGAGATAGAGACTTCATATTTGGTATGCATACTACACTAATTAAGCACTTTCAACTGACACCAAGGTCAATGCCCTTGTGACCTTGACTGTGACCTATTTGCTAAAAATTGATTTTAGAACTTTGTTGCCGCCGGGCGCATAGTGTTTCACAAACATCATGTTTTTTTGCGCCCGGATCGATAGATCCAAGGCGTATATTGTTTTTGTCCTGTCTGTTTATCTGTTTGTCTGTCTGTTGTCAACTTTAACCTTCGCCATAATTTTTGAACCATGAAAGATAGACTTCATATTTAGTATGCATACTCCACCAATAAAGTTCTTTCGAATGACACCAAGGTCAATGACCTTGTGACCTTGACTAAGACCCATTTGCTAAAAATAGCTTTTCTGAATTTTCGCCATATCTTTTGAACCATGAGAGATAGAGACTACATATTTGATATGCTTACTCCACCAATGACGCTCTTTCAAATAACACCAAGGTCAATGACCTTGTACCTTGACTGTGACCTATATGCTAAAAATAGATTTTACAAAATTTTCGCCATAATTTTTGAACCACGAGAGATAGAGACTTCATATTTGGTGTGCATACTCCATTAATGAAGTTCTTCAAATGATACCAAGGTCAATGACCTTGTGACCTTGACTTTCACTTAGCTGCTGAAAATAGTTTTTTTTAAACTTTGTTGCCGCCGGGCGCATAGTGTTTCACAAACACACCTTGTTTTAATATTTCAATCGTTCGAATTAACCTAAGCATTTTAATGTTTACAGTTACTGCAGTTGTCAAATTAATTTGTCAATTTTGTATGCAAACAGTAATAAGCATTGCATAAATTAAACTAGCTGCAGAACTGTAGCTCTCCGAAAAAATTATATTGATAGACCGGAGAACTACAGTGCCACCCATTGAAAAAAACTGTATATTTATTGCGCATAAAAAAAGTGCGCTTGGTTCTGGATTAATTCTTCCAAATTCTGACCTCAGTTGCGAAAAAAGCTAGATTTCAACAAAGTCCTTACTCCTCTATCAATTACTGAACGAAGCGCGTTGGACTGTATTAACTTGCAAACCAAAATGGCAGTATATATAGACGAAATTTTCGATGATCTCAATTTCAGGACCAGATGGGCTATTAAAAACAATTATAAGGAATGTTATGATGTGGAAACAGTGAAAAAATATGTTAGGAACTCACGGTTAGTAATATTTTGAGATGGCAGTTTTAAAAACATGGAGAAAAAAATCGAGAAATAGCGTACTTTTTTGTGCGCAATAAATATACAGTTTTTTCAATGGGTGGCACTGTAGCTCTCCGGTCTATCAAAATATTTTTTTTCGGAGAGCTACAGTTCTGCAGCTAAAATTAAACAAAAAGTGATATTTGTGAAAAATGAATTTATTAAATTTTTTCATCTATCGCTATATAGGCATGCGGCTCGTCTTATTCCCCAAGTTTCTTTGAATTGTACATGGCTAAATTTTATTCTTGTACCCTATTTGGCTACGGTATTCCGATTACTAGTATACTAGCTTACCAGATAGTCGTTTTGCTGACTAATCAGTTCTACTTACAATTTTAGCTATTGACCCGTTTATAAGTCGTGTTTTGCCAGAATTTAGATTTAATATTCAACTCTACTAAATGTGATTTTTGAAATATATACGTGTACTTATTTACCTTTGGACATAACCTTTGAGATATGCCTTTGGATCATCAGAAACATCATACTCAGATTATTTCAAGTCACGAATAAAAAAGTTCCACTTATGATGAAAATAAAAATGCTACAATTATTCAATAATATCGCTGAATTATATCATTACATGATTCTTGTTATAAGATACTACAACGGATTACTGAAAATATCCTCTAGATCTGCCAAGTAATCGTTAATGGTATGAAATCCAAAAATTGTGTCATTAGCATTAGAGGAATGACATATCCAGTCATGATAACATTGTATCTCTACAATCATTACACTTAGCGGACTTTATATGACATTAAAGCATTATCTAGACTACAAACTTTAAAAATATAAAGTGCTTTATTGCAGGTTTCTGATTCTGTGCAATATATGATAAAATAATGAGCATTTTCTAGTATCACTTAATAGACCGAAAAAAAAGAAGTTAGGTTACTGAAACAGTACAGATATATATTAAATATTTAATGTTTGATGTTTCGGCAATAAAATGAGTTTTAATTTCCACTCTTTCAATTAAAATGCATTTATCAATGAATGTCACATACATGCATTGCAATCACACTCACAGGAATGAGCGTCATTCAGCCGTAGTTTTTACCGCAAATCGATGCAATAAAGGAATAGACCTAATGATTTTAGTTGTATTTATTTGAAGCCAATCTTCGTTCCATTAGTTCTATTCTGAGTGATTGTAAATTATTTTTTTTACTATTTGTTTACAAGCACACCATTTTCCTGTCTACAATAAAATGAAAGGGTTTGTTATGAGTTGTCTTTTTCATCAATCACATCACAAGCCTTTTTCACCTTCAATGTCTATTTAGAATGCTTGCGGGAATTTGCCAACACTATTTTTGGTAAACTTTTTAGGAAAAACGGAGCGAGTGTGGATATCGTCAATCTGAAATAATGTTATCCCCAGTCTTATTGTCTAGTTCCCAAGGCTTAAGTGTGTGGGTGTCTGATCAACAGAAAGACTTTATTAGGGAAAAAATCTAGTGACTGATCAAAAAGTAGAGTTGTCCTACAAAACAATGAACAGATCGAGCCAAGGTTAGTACATGTAAACTATACACTTGAAGACGGGAAACAAGTTGACTTGACAGTCGTACTCAGTATTTCCCAGAATTGTTTGTTTTCGACTAAAATCGCTTTGACGTTTTTAATGTCCATAAATATTGCATATTTCAAAGTTTGGTCTTGAATATATTCAACGCTAAGTTGAAGGATACCCTGATTTTCGTCTTTATATTGTTCATCTAATGTTTTAAAAGTGGGTTTTATGACCAATTATAGGAATTTTAAGTAAAAAAAAAACTAGTGCTAATTGTAACGGGAACCGTTACAGATGTTCCCCAAACGCTCCCCAACTCCCTTTTGGTGCCATATTCCCTGTAAGCCTTATTAAATAAGACAACATCTGTGCATTTTTGACTTTAACAACGTTTTCCCAAAAGGATACCAATTATATTCAAATTTTAACATTGCACGCGTGTCCATGTGAATGCACGTGCATAATGATCATATAATCTTGTCTACAATTTCTATATATTAAAATATACTTTATATGAAAGCATTTATTCCAAAAGTATTAAAAATCACTCATTCAAGTGTATTTTCAATTTCACTCGTTCAAATGCACGCACGTGCGTGCACGTGCATGATGACCATACCTTCTTGTCGGAGGCCCTTATATCTATCTATGTTCTAAATCCCATCCTGTTTGGTTGAAAACCAAGGGAATTATAGCCATTTCAAGTTTCAGCCAATCAGATTGCAGCACACGTGCATCCACTTGATTTCAAGAATTTTTTTCTAAATCATATTGTAGAATATCCTAATGCATAACTATGTTTTAAATTTCAAAGCATTTCGTCAAAAATCAAAGGAGATATGGCCATTTAAAGTTTCAGCCAATCAGATTGCAGTACACGTGCATGCGCGTGATTTCTTGAAATTTTTTGTATATCAGATTGCAGGATATCCTAATGCATGACTATGTTTTAAATTTCAAAGCATTTCGTCAAAAAATAAAGGAGATATAGCCATTTAAAGTTTCAGCCAATCAGATTGCAGCGCACGTGCATGCGCGTGATTTCATGAAATTTTTTCCATATTATATTGTAGGATATCCTAATTCATGACAATGTTTCAAATTTCAAAGCATTTCGTCGGAAAACAAAAGAGATATTGAGATTTTTGTTTCAGCCAATCAGAGGAAGGCGCACGTGCATGTGCGTGAGTTCATGCTAATTTGACAGTGTCATATTACTAACACTTTTAATATATCCTTATGTAATGAGTTTCAAAGCATTTCATCAAAAAATGTAAAAGTTATAGCAATATTAAATATATCAGTCAATTCACTCATTTCACGCGCACGCACGTGCAGGCGTATGCGCGCAAAATGACCTTCGTTCCGCACACCTACACTACACACCTATTAACCCTAAAAAGGTTTCAGGTCAGTTGTGTGAACAGTTTCTGAGAACACTCGCGGACAAAAAAGTACCGGAGAACAAATAAGAAAAAAAATAACTAGTGCTAATTGTAACGGGAACCGTTACAGATGTTCCCCAAACGCTCCCCAACTCCTTTTTGGTACCATATTCCCTGTAAGCTTCATTAAATAAGACAAAGTCTGTGCATTTTTGACTTTAAAAACGTTTTCTCAGAAGGATACCATTATATTAAAATTTAAGCATTGCACCCGTGCGCATGTGAATGCATGTGCGTTATGATCATATCATCTTGTCTACACTATCTACATATTTTACTATACAATATATTAAAGCATTCAGTCCAAAAGTAAGAAAAATCACTCTTTCAAGGGTATTTTTCATTTCACTCATTCCAAATGCACGCACGTGCGTGCACGTGCATGATGACCATACCTTCTTGTAAAAGTCTTTTATATCCATCTATATTCTAAATCCCATCCAGTTTGGTTGAAAACCAATGGAGTTATAGCCATTTCAAGTTTAAGCCAATCAGATTGCAACACACGTGCATGCGCGTGATTTCATGATTTTTTTTTCTATATCATATTGTAGGATATCCTAATGCAAGGCTATGTTTTAAATTTCAAAGCATTTCGTCAAAAAACAAAGGAGATATAGCCATTTAAAGTTTCAGCCGATCAGATTGCAGCACGCGGGCATGCGCATGCTTTCATGAAAATTCTTATATATCATGCTGTAGATCTTTATAATGTTGGTCTATGTTCAAAATTTCAAAGGATTATGACAAGAAACAAGAAAGATATTGAGACTTTAGTTTCAGCCAATCAGAGCGAAGCGCACGTGCATGCGCGTGAGATCTTACTTTTTTGACCATGTCATTTTGTCTATGCTTCTAATATATACCTATTATATGAGTTTCAAAGCATTTCATCAATAATTCAAATAGTTACGTCTGTATCAATTATATTGGACATTTATCGTGTTGCACGTGCGAGCTCTTGCAAGCACATGTGCATGCACATGCTTTCATGATAAATCTTAAATTACAGGCTGTAGATCTCCCTAATGTATGACTATGTTCAAAATTTCAAATGATTTTATCAAAAAACAAAAAAGATATTGAGACTTCAGTTTCAGCCAATCAGAGCGAAGCACACGTGCATGCGCGTGCGATCTTGCTATTTTGACCATGTCATCTTGTGCATACTACTAATATATCCTTGCATTATAAGTTTCAAAACACTTCGTCACAAAATAGAAAAGTTACGGTTATATCCATTATATATTGGTTATTTTAAGTTTTGCACGTGCGCGCTCTTGCAAGCACGTGCGCGCAAAATGACCTTGATTCCGCAAATCTACATAACATGCCTACTTACCCTAAAAAGGTTTCACCTAAGTCGGATGTGTAGTTTACAAGATCACTCGCGGACAAAATTTTCCCAGGAAGAAAAATAATAATAAGAACTAGTGCTAATTGTAACGGGAACCGTTACAGATGTTCCCCAAACGCTCCCCAACTCCCTTTTGGTGCCATATCCTCTGTAAGCTTCATTAAATAAGACAAACTCTATGCATTTGAGACATTTAACAACGTTTACCCAGAAGTGTATCAAGTTCATTCAAATTTTAGCATTGCACGCGTGCGCGTGTGATTGCATGTTCGTAATGACCTTATCATGTTGTGTACAGAATCTATATATTTTAATATACTAAATATTAAAGTATTTAATCCAAAAGTATTAAAAGATACGCTCATTCAAGTGTATTTTTTATATTACTCATTTCACGTGCACGCACGTGCATACATGAGCACGGTGACCATACCTTCTTGTAGAAGTCCATTACATCTATCTATATTCTAAATCCCACCCCGTTTGGTTGAAAACCAAGGGAGTTATAGCTGTTTAAAGTTTAATCCAATCAGATTGCAGCACATGTACACGCACGTGTATGCATGTGCATGGTGACCATACCTTCTTGTAGAGGTCCATTATATCTATCTTTGTTCCAAATCCCATCCTGTTTGGTTGAAAATCAAGAGAGTTATAGCTATTTAAAGTTTAAGCCAATCAGATTGCAGCGCACGTGCATGCACGTGTTTTCATGATAATTGCTATATATATCATGTTGTAGGACATCCTACTGTATGGCTATGTTCAAAATTTCAAGGGATTTCGTCAAAAAACAAGAAAGATATAGAGACTTTAATTTCAGCCAATCAGAGCGAAGTGCACGTGCATGCGCATGAGATCTTGCAATTTTGACCATGTCATATTGTCTATGCTACTAATATATCCTTAAATTTTGAGTTTCAAAGCATTTCATAAAAAATGTAAAAAGTTACGCCTATATCAATTAAACCGGTCATTTCACAGGTTGCACGTGCACGCTCTTGCAAGCACGTGCGCGCAAAATGACCTTCGTTCCGCAAATCTACATAACATGCCTACTAACCCTAAAAAGGTTTTACCTAAGTCGGATGTGTAGTTTACAAGATCACTCCCGGACAAATAAGTACCCAGGAAGAAGAAAAATAATAATAATAATAAGAAACAGAGTAAAAACAATATGTTCCCCAACTTCGTTTGGGGAACATAATAAGAACTAGTGCTAATTGTAACGGGCACCGTTACAGATGTTCCCCAAACGCTCCCCAACTCCCTTTTGGTGCCACATTACCTTTAAGCTTCATAAAATAAGACACATTCTGTGCATTTTTTACTTTAACAACGTTTTCTCAGAAGGATACCAATTATATTCAAATTTTAGCATTGCACCCAATCGTATGTGAATGCATGTGCGTTAAGATCATATCATCTTGTCTAAACTATCTATTATATTTAAATATAGAATATATTAAAGCATTCAGTCCAAAAGTATTAAAATCAGGCATTCAAGTGTATTTTTAATTTCACTCATTCCAAATGCATGCACGTGCGTGCACGTGCATGACGACAATACCTTCTTGTAAGAGTCCCTTATATTTATCTATGTTTATAATCACATCCTGTTTGGTTTAAAAACAAGGGAGTTATAGCCATTTCAAATTTTGGCCAATCAGATTGCAGCACACGTGTATGCGCGTGATTTCATAAATATTTTTCTGAATCATATCGTAAGATATCTTAATGTATGACTATGTTTTAAATTTCAAAGCATTTCATCAAAAAACAAATGAGATATAGCCATTTAAAGTCTCAGCCAATCAAATTGCAGCACACATGCATGCGCGTGATTTCATGAAATTTTTTTATATCATATTGTAGGATATCCTAATGCATGACTATGTTTTAAATTTCAGAGCATTTTGTCAAAAAATAAAGGAGATATAGCCATTTAAAGTTTCAACCAATCAGACTGCAGCACACGTGCATGCGCGTGATTTCATGAATTTTTTTTATATATCATATTGTAGGATATCCTAATGCATGACTATGTTTCAAATTTCAAAGCATTTCGTCAAAAAACAAAAGAGATATTGAGATTTTAGTTTCAGCCAATCAGAGCAAAGCGCACGTGCACGCGCGTGAGTTCGTGCTAATTTGACAGTGTCATTATATTAACACTATTAATATATCCTCATGTAATGAGTTTCAAAGCATTTCATCAAAAAATGTAAAAGTTATGGCTATATTAAGTATATCAGTCATTTAACTCACTTCACGCGCCCGCACGTGCAGGCGTATGCGCGCAAAATGACCTTCGTTCAGCACATCTACACAACACACCTATTAACCCTAAAAAGGTTTTAACTTAGTTGGGTGAACAGTTTCTGAGAACACTTCCGGACAAAAAAGTACCGGAGAAGAAATAAGAAGAAAAAAGAATAATAATAATAATAATAATAATAATAATAATAATAATAAGAAACAGAGTAAAAACAATATGTTTCCCAACTTCGTTTGGGGAACATAATAATAATAATAAGAAACAGAGTAAAAACAATATGTTCCCCAACTTCGTTTGGGGAACATAACTAGGGCTAATTGTAACGGGAACCGTTACAGATGTTCCCCAAACGCTCCCCAACTCCCTTTTGGTGCCATACTCCCTTTAAGCTTCATTAAAAACGACAAACTCTATGCATTTTACACTTTAACAATGTTTCCCTGAAGTATACCGAGTATATTCAAATTTTAGCATTTGCACGCGTGCACATGTAAATGCATGTGCGTAATGACCATCTTCTGTTGTCTACACTATCTATATACATTAATATAATAAAATAATAAAGCATTTAATCCAAAAGTATTAAAAAATACGCTTCATCAAGTGTATTTTTATTTTATCCATCTCATGTGCATGCACGTGCATGCATGTGCATGATGACCTTACCTTTTTGTAGGAATCCACTATGTCTATCTATGTTCTAAATCCCATCCTGTTTGGTTGAAAATCAAAGGAGTTATACCCATTTAAAGTTTAAGCCAATCAGATTGCAGCGCACGTGCATGCACGTGTTTTCATGATACCTGCTATATATTATATTGTAGTATATCCTAATGCATGACTATGCTTAAAATTTCAAAGCATTTCGTCAAAAAACAAAAGAGATATTGAAATCTTTGTTTCAGCCAATCAGAGGGAAGCGCACGTGCATGCACGTGAGTTCGTGCTAATTTGACCATGTCATATTATCTAGACTATTAATATATCCTTATAGAATGAGTTTCAAAGCATTTCAATAAAAAATGTAAAAGTTATGGCTATAATAAGTATATCAGTCATTTCACTCATTTCACGCGCACGCACGTGCATGCGTATGCGCGCAAAATGACCTTCGTTGTGCACACCTACACTTGACACCTATTAACCCTAAAAAGGTTTTAACTTAGTTGGGTGAACAGTTTCTGAGAACACTCGCGGACAAAAAAAGTACCGGAGAACAAAGAAGAAAAAAAAGAATAATAATAATAACTAGATATGAAACTCGTTGCGAGCAACGAGAGGTCTTCCGTCAGATTCTGGAAAGAAAACGTAAAATCGAGCTGAAAAAGTAAACAAAAATTGCACACGAGGGGGGTTGAGTCACCAGCATGAAAATCCAACGCACTAAATATTACGCTGTTTGGACCTCTGCTCTAAATCTTATTGTATATACCTCTGTATAACAATGCTTTTGTCTTAGACTTATGAAAGGCGAGTCACTATTCTTAAATACATTGAATCAGATCTTTGAGACAATAATGTTAATATAAACCCCATTAAGCGATCTTTTAAAAAATAGTTATCTTATTTTGTCTTTTCTATTAGTTTAATATGACACAAGTTTTATACTTACTGTATTCATTAATATTCTTTCTTGAAAAACTATTACTTATGACTATGATTTGAGATCTTTTTTCCGTGGAGCAAATCAGAGGATATTTGGTATCGAATTTCATTTGAATATTTAGCCTTTTCTTTTTCTACTTTGAGAACCAGCCAAAACCAATTATAGAAGACGTTTAAGAAGAACATAGTTAGACACAGAATTGCAACGTAACTTCGACGTGACAATCCAAGTATTCCTTTACATTTCATTTTTCCTTATTTTACTTTCGTTCAAGCAAACGCTCGGCTGCCTCCGTAAACCCCTATTGCGATATGTCGGAGTTGACAGAGAGAGCCGCCGTTTTGGACCCGCTTCAGATTTTTAAATGCTAATATCTAGAGTTTAGATTTATCAATATTCAAACAAATCATATAGTAAGTATTACAAGAAGGGTTTCTATTAGCATTCCAAAAATAAATAAAAAATATTGAAAAACAAAAAAGTTAGAAAAAACGATTTTTTTGAATTCGCATCTGGTAACGACCGGAAGTACTGACGACGAACGAAAAGGTGATTCTGCAAACCACAAAGTCATGAACTATCGTCTCCAATAAGTGTCCAGTTCATACCTTCATCTATTTTCGAGAAAAAGGGGCGACAAAATTGCATTTTAAAATCAGGAAATTGGCCATAACTTGGCACCAAAAGCGAATTTTCAAATTTCCGCCCAGATGTATCAAGTTCCTATTGATGCGCATTTTTCCTGAAAATTTCATTGAAATCCACTGAATACATGCTGAGAAATCGCGTGCACAAAATTCAGGGAAAAAAATAAGAATAATAATAATAAGAAACAATAGAATAACTATAAGGTCTTCCGTGAAGACGGAAGACCTTAACTAGAAACTCTTGTTGCTACAGCAACAAAGAAGGTCTTCCGTTCTCCTCTATTTATCTACATGAATGAGCTTTTATCTATGTTAAAAAAGGCACATAATATTTAAAATGATTTCAAGAAACAAACGGCCGGAGGTATAATTTACCATGTTTCTTTACTTTATTTTAGATAATTATAGTCTTAATAACATGTACAAAAATCATTTTCAATTTTTTTATTACTTTCTGTGACGACCGGAAGTTACGGCGGACGCATTTCACCCTATGTTTGTTGCCCAATCTTCATGGTTTATTATTCATATAAGTTTAGTGTCTTGATCTGATACAGTTTAAAAGATATCGTTATATTATCTTCTCATTTTGAGGGCAAGAAATCACGTGATCGGAAGTAAATTTTTGAAAGATATTTGAGGTAACTCTAGACATTTCAGTCTGAATAACTTGTCCTAAAATCATTTCAACTGCTCTTTTTATAAAAAAAAATATGAGATAGTATGATACTAAATTTATGCAGTTTTTCTTTCATAACCGGAAGTTGTCGTTTTTATTTCCAGTGGGACTGACATATTTCTAAACTACAAATAAGATGATATAATGTCTTACTAAGAAAGATTAAATAAGAAAAGTTGATTTTTTAAATTTATTTGTTCACTTCCTGTGACAACCGGAAGTGAGGGCGTACAATGTTAACCAAAATGGATTTGCCTACTCATCAAGATCTATCACTCCTATAAGTTTGGTGTCTTAAACTCTTACCGTTTACGAGATCTAGCAATGATAACTTCTCATTTTGAGGACAAGAAATCACGCGACCGGAAGTGAATTTTACAAAGATATTTGAGGTTAGTGTAGACACGTACTGTCTGAATAACATATCTAAAAATCATGACAAACACTTTATCAATAAGAAATATTCATAGGAAAGAAAAATACTCAAATTATGTAGTTTTTCTCTTTTAACCGGAAGTTGTCATTTTTGTTTCCAGTGGTACTGAAACATTTGAAAACTACAAATAAGATGCTATAATGTGATGCAAAAACAGTTTCATAAACGAAAAGTTTAAAATTTCGATTTTTTGTATCACTTCCTGTGACGACCGGAAGTGACGGCTGACGATCTTAGCACGACTGATTTTGCCTACTCATCAAGATCTATCACTCCTATAAGTTTTGTTTCTTAATCTCTTACCGTTTACGAGATCTAGCTATGATAACTTCTCATTTTGAGGACAGGAAATCACATGACCGGAAGTGAATTTCACAAAGATATTTGACTTTACTGTAGACATTTGCAGTCTGAATAACATATCCAAAAATGATTAAAAATACTTCACCTATAAAAAATATTTATGGGAAAGAAAAATACTGAAAATACGCAGTTTTTCTCTTTTAACCGGAAGTTGTCGTTTTTGTTTCCGGTGGGACTGACATATTTCGAAAGTACAAATAAGATACTATAATGTGATGCAAAAAAGTTTCATAAAAGAAAAAGTTGAAATTTTCGATTTCTTATATCACTTCCTGTGACAACCGGAAGTGACGGAGGACGGATTTAACCAAATTGCACAAATCTACTTTTCACGATCTATTATTCCTGAAAGTTTTATGTCTTAATCTGTTATCGTTCCTGAGATATCGTCCGGACATGATCACTTTTGGAAAAAAGGAAATCGGACATATTTGACGACCGGAAGTGAGTTTTGAAAAACTGAAAACTACATTTGAAAGATATTTACATTCTCTATCATCCCTGAAAATTTCATGAGAATCTGTCCAGTCATCTCTGAGAAATCGTCAAAAAAAGAAATTACAAAAGGGGGAAAAAAATAATAATAATAAAAAGAAACAGTAGAATCACTATAAGGTCTTCCGTCTGAAACGGAAGACCTTAACTAGTGCTAATTGTAACGGGGACCGTTACAGATGTTCCCCAAACGCTCCCCATCTCCCTTTTGGTGCCATATTCCCTGTAAGCTTCATTAAATAAGACAAACTTTATGCATTTGAGACTTTAACAACGTTTACCCAGAAAGGTACCAAGTTCATTCAAATTTTAGCATTGCACGCGTGCGCATGTGAATGCATGTGCGTAATGACCATATCATCTTGTCTACACAATCTATATACTTTAATATACTAAATATTAAAGTATTTAATCTAAAAGTATTAAAAAATACGCTCATTCAAGTTTATTTTTGATTTTACTCATTTTACTTGCACGCACGTGCATACATGAGCATGGTGGCATACCTTCTTGTATAAATTCATTACATCTATCTATGTTCTAAATCCCACTCCGTTTGGTTGAAAACCAAGGGAGTTATAGCTGATTAAAATTTCAGCCAATCAGATTGCAGCGTACGTTCACGCACGTGTATGGATGTGCATGGTGACCATACTTTCTTGTAGAAGTCCATTATATCTATCTATGTTCCAAATCTCATCCTATTTGGTTGAAAACTAAGGGAGTTATAGCTATTTAAAGTTTCAGCAAATCAGATTGCAGCGCACGTGCATGCACGTGTTTTCATGAAAATTGTTATATATCATGCTGTAGGATATCCTAATGAATGGCTATGTTCAAAATTTCAAAGGATTTCATCAAAAAACAAAAAAGATATTGAGATTTTAGTTTCAGCCAATCAGAGCGAAGCGCACGTGCATGCGCGTGAGATCATGCTATTTTGACCATGTCATATTGTCTATGCTACTACTACATCCTTATATTATGAGTCTCAAAGCATTTCATTGAAAAGGTAAAAAATTACGCCTATATCAATTAAATCGGTCATTTCACGTGTTGCTCGTGCGCGCTCTTGCAAGCACGTGCACACAAAATTGCATGTTGACAATGTCATCTTATCAACATTTATAATATGTCTATGTATTCTAAATATCAAAGCATTACATCGAAAAATGTAAAAGTTACGGCAATTTCAAGTATATTGGTCATTTCACGTGTTGCACGTGCGCGCTCTTGCGAGCACGTGCGCGCAAAATGACCTTCGTTCCGCAAATCTACATAACATGCCTACTTACCCTAAAAAGGTTTCCCCTTAATCGGATGTGTACTTTACAAGATCATTCGCGGACAAAATTTTCCCGAGAAGAAAAATAAAAATAACTAGAGCAAAGCTCGTTGCAAAGCAACGAGTAGGTCTTCCGTCCTGTTTGACCGGAAGTAGCTTTCATTTTTAGCAAAAATGAGAAATAACGTCCAAAAATGGTTTAAATCCTCCAAAGCTATGTTAATTAATGCAAAAATAAGCCACTCTTTGCTACTTCCGGTTTGACCGGAAGTGACAACGACGGACGGAAAATTAATTATTATGCTCCCAGAGATATGTGTTACTCAGAAACGTGTCAAAAATGGCAGAAATACGCGTTTTCTGACTACTTCCGGTTTGGCCGGAAGTGACGACGCCGGACGGATTTTGACGACTTCATTAGATTAAGTTTGACATTTTGAACAACTTTGCTTCTTTGACCTATTAAAAATTCTCAATACTTTTTGAGATATAAAGAAAAAACGTTCGGCCCCTCTAGGCCCTTAATTTTAAGGGCCAGCCCCTTTTTTGAGATATCTTTTGAAAGATCTTGGAATTCCACACTTCTTTTGTTCTATATGTTTTAACAAAATATTTCTAGGTAAAAAGATATCGAAGAAAAGGTGTTAGAAATTTTGAAATTCTCGACAGGACTATTTTCGGACCATAGCGAGCGCCGACGTGCGGCGTTTCCGGAAAAAGTTAAATGCGAAAGGCACATCTACAGACGTAGGTCTATCATACCTGAAAGTTTCATGTTTCTATCTTAACCCATTTTCCAGAAAAACTCTGGACAACCTGACCCTTTAAAATTCATAAAATCGGCAAAATCTCAGACCGGAAGTGACGTCATCAGAAAAGAAAAAAAATGCATAAGGTTCAAGTGATGATACATAAGTCCTGAAAGTTTCATGAAAATTCATCGAGCCGTTTTCGAGAAATTGCGTGCACAAAATCGGTAAGAAAAAAAACAATAATAAAAGTGAAAAAGAAACCCAAGAATAACAGAAAGGTCTTCCGCTGAAGACGGAAGACCTTAATAATAATAAGAAACCGAGTAAAAACAATATGTTCCCAAACTCCGTTTGGGGAACATAATAATAATAATAAGAAACAGAGTAAAAACAATATGTTCCCAAACTCCGTTTGGGGAACATAATTACGCATGGTACATGTATCCTTGAAAAGAAACCATAACAATAATGGACCATTAAATCGTTAAAGAATGCACTGTTCTGTATGAAGTAGCACCATCAGAATCAATTTAAATCAAAAGAGATTGAAGTACATGTACATGTGTACATTTCTAGAGATATAAATTATTCATTGAAAAAAAAAACCCAAATAGGCAACATGACTTTTCAGTTTACCATGTCTCCACATGCTAGCCACTTCCTAGTTACATTTTCATGAAAAGTTTACCTTTTCTCGCTGTAGTATTGCTTTAAAGTAAGGTTTGTTTGCCCTCCCCCGCTTCAGGTAAAAGGAAGAATAGTTGTCTAGACAGTATAAGCATACAAAATGACAGGATGAGAAAATAATCAGAATTAATTTTATAAAAAGGAAAAGAATCGTTTCCTGGAGGTTAAAAAAGGGTTTGAGTCGGACCAATTTATAGCCAGTCAGTCAGGAGAGGGCAACCAAATATTTGTTGAAAGATGGCCTGATAAAAACCAGAAGAAATCGGGGGATAATAGATTTTGTATTTGTTGAAAGATGGCCTGATAAAAAACAGAAGAAATCGGGGGATGATACATTTTGTAAAAAAAAAAAAAAAAAAAAGACTTTAAAAAAAATTATCACGGAGCGAGCGTTCTACCGACTGAGCTACCTTGAACCGTGTGTATAATGATGAAGACAACTAGACTAAAAGTGCTATATCATAAATTAAAATCGCAAAAAAGTAAAAGGGTAAGTAAATGGTGTTACCCGGTATAACGTTTAACTGAATTTCAGATTGGTTTAAAACGATACAGTCAATGACCCAAAAGACAATGGGGGGTAATAAAGCGAGTAAATAATAGAACTCGACAAATAGTGTCCAATTTACACAAACAAAATTATATTTCATGCACATATAGCAAAGTTGCGATGAATTAATCTCATGATCGCAGTTTCTGGCGTGTTGGAAATTCTCAGAAATAGCCATTAATGGTGAAATGCGAGAAACCTCATTGAATCTGTCTGTACACCTCGTACCTTTGCCTCTTTCTCTGATTATTATTGAAATTTTTCACCCTTAATAATTTTGAACAACGGCCAAGTTTTCTTTCTCTTTGCACCACTTACACGAACGTTATTCTAAGCTTGGCAAATATAATTTTATTTCCGTAGCAAACCTCTGTTTGTACCCCAGCAAGTACATGTACAAAGTCTATAATTGTTTCCCCCTGTTATGATTCCTGTTACTGCATGGGTATATCTTAATAAGTCCTTCGTCTATTCTTTAAATATGTAAACGCGAAATCGTTCAACTTTGTCCATAAATATTGTCTTCCTCCCCTTCCCCGAGGATTTTCTTCCTGTCCCGTTTCATTATACTTTTTCCACAAAACTTCATATTACATATTTAAGAAAATTTCAATATTCTCTCCAATTTGACTATGATGGACATATCTTCTTTCCCTTTCCGACCAAAGCTGTATTTACAATCACGCTCAAAAACCATACAAACAGTACAAACGAGGAGCAGAGCAAACTCGGACTTATACAGGTGCATTGAAGAAGTTGGCACCCCATGCCGACCGGTGACACCCGTTTACTTTCAAGCTCACTGGGATATCCATACGTCTTATGAAGTAATAAATTTTGCAAATATACTTTCTCCTTTATGAACACACTAGCTATAAAACGATGTCCGTAAACTATATTCAAATTTCACTTGCCAAGTAATTATCGTAAATTTAATCAAAGTCTAAATTTACATTTTCTGTCAACAGCCTCGAAAAAGCAACAGTGCAGTGTTCCAAGGAACGCATGTGTCGCCTATTTTTAGCTTCTTGAAAGATGTAACTAAATCTAAAAGTGGTCGGCTACTTATGTGCTACTAGCATATGCAGTATTTCATGCAAAAAAGAAAATCTAGCATAACAGTTTATAAATGCACAAAAAACCATCTACACATGTACATAGTATTAGACTGCAATTGAGTCTGTCAATCAAGGAAAGTATGATTCCCAACCCTCAAATGAATCATAACAAGAAATCATTTTAAATAATTATTGGTCATTTTACACGTGTTAATATGTGTTTCAAAGTCTTTACACCAATTGTCACTCTACACGATCCGATGTGGGATCCCGATCCCGATATATTTTCATAACATTTAAATATCAATTTGTGTGGATACTGAATATCATAGTTTCAAAGACCAGCAACATTCATAAATATGTTATACAATAACATGACTATATATAAAGCGCAAGATGATATTAGTATTTTTCATTTGTAAATTGTTTGTACTGCTCTTTATGTTAAACAGCTTGCATTTTTTGGATTACTTTCTAAATCTAGCATCATCAAAGATACATCCGACCGCAAAACTTTAAAAGTTCAGACAGTAAATGTCAAAGAATTTTCTTTTAATGGTAAAAGAGGGTGTTGCAGTTCTTTTGTTATTTTCCCTAAATCTGTAGCAGATTAAAAGAAAAATTTTTATGTTGCAGAATCTCATATCATTTTTTTTCAAATGCAACAATATATAAAGCACAACGAGAAACAATATTTGAAGGGTGTGTATTGACTTTCAATTTGCCATTAAATGATGTGAAAGTTAGTCTTACGGCAAAATAAATCAGATTTTCCGTTTTTTAAATAGGGAATTCCCACTGTTCTGAAAAAGTGCATCCTTGAAACAAAATAATTTTGATATATACTCAAAGAGACAGGAATTTTCTTCAAAACTACCATTTCCGATTTTTGTTTCAAAGAGGCACACTTTTGAAAAACCAAAAATTCAATAAAATGTATTCCCCAAAATGTGTAACACTACGAAATTCCTGTGTCCGAGGTGGTCAAGTGGATATGCTGGTGGAATTTCAATCAGTACTTTTACCAGAGAAAGGGTTCGAATCCTGGTATGGGTCATTTTTGCATACTTTTTTAGCTCTACTGGTCAGAGACCAGAAGAGCTCAGAGACCAGAAGAGCTTATGCGATAGTAATGCGTCCGGCGTCCGTCCGTCTGTCTGTCTGTCTGTAAACAATTTTTCAAAAGACCAGAAGAGCTTATGCGATAGTAATGCGTCCGGCGTCCGTCCGTCTGTCTGTCTGTCTGTAAACAATTTTTCAAAATGCTACTCCTCCTACAGTTTTGGTCTGATTTCAATATAACTTGGCACACAAGTAGACTGTACTAAGATACATAATTCTGTATATCGGTTTTTGATTTCGATGAACGGTGTTGCCATGGTTGCTAAAAATAGAAATTTCTGTGAAATTCTTTCAAAATGCTACTCCTCCTACAGTTTTGGTCTGATTTTCAATATAACTTTGCAGACAAGCATACTACACTAAGATACATAATTCTGTGTATGAGTTTTTAAGAGGATGTCCACCGAAATACCAGGCAGTATTGTATTAATAGGCGGCACATCGAATGTGATGAATATTTGGTATTTTATTAAAAACAATATCAATGCAGTCCAAAAGGAATAATGTAACTGAAGATTTGTTTGAAAATTGCTTATTTAGTAAAATATCCTTGTGTTTTGTGTTTTTGAATTCCCCTATATAAACCATTGAAAGTAGGTAAGAAACAAAGAGCTGTAATTTCTAATACAATTTTAACAGGACTATAATTCACACTTAAATAAATCTAGAAATATTTCATCTTTTTGTTTAAAAAATAAAATCATTGGGAAAAACACTTTTAATAGAAGTTTTCTGGCAAAATATATAGACGTTTTAATTAAAATTTGCGATACAAGAGTTATCTCCCGTGGCATCGGTAAATCTGCTAAACACATTTTCATCGGAATCCTAGTGAAATATTTAGAATCGATACACTAAAGAAAATTATTAAACAAAAAATAAATAATTTATTTTCAAAATATAATTCATTATGGCCTCCAAACATAATATTTAGGGTATATTCGGGTAATTCCGGACAGCGGGTAATTCCGGACAGAAATAAAATGCCTCTGTTTTATGTTATCGTCAATGAAAATCGTCTTATTTTCTCTGAATTGTGTGTATCATTTCGGAAAATAAAACCATTATTCTTTTCTATCATATTCATTTATAATCAAAGGGAATTCCCGATTATTTAGCATGACGTCAATAAAATGACCTTTGCACTTTCTGTTTTGGTGTTGTTGTCGGTTTGCGGGAATATTCAACTTGCCTAAACCAGAGACCAGAGTGAAAAAACTACGAAACAAGTAAGTATTAAATGAAAATATTTAAATAACTGTAATGTTTTAGTTCTAAAGAAGTTAAACATCGAAAAAAATTATGTGACATTAAATTTTTATGCCAAATTTTAACTTGAAATGAAAAAAATTAAATTGTCCGGATTTACCCTACCAAAAAAAATTAAGTGAGGGTAATTGCGGACATAGTTATATTGTGTTCTTTTAGCAGTTCTATGTGATTTATTTT
This sequence comes from Saccostrea cuccullata, assembly GCF_032062105.1. NCBI lineage: Eukaryota > Metazoa > Mollusca > Bivalvia > Ostreida > Ostreidae > Saccostrea > Saccostrea cuccullata. Next base: position 322,862 of record NW_026933360.1, read on the forward strand.
CATCTAGGCCTACATTAAATCTATAAGATTACGAAATTCTAAACTAGGCCTTTTGAATGAGTTGTTTACATAATATCATACATAATAAATTAATTTCAAGAATGTATTATATGTTGTATGCTACAGAGACTCATGCAGAGTCACGCACTGGGGGAAAAGGGTCGCTGCAGAACTGTAGCTCTCCGAAAAAAAAAAATCAGCCTATTGACAGACCGCAGTATGTTTTTTTTTTCTTATAGCTACAGTTCAGCTAGGGAAACGGTGTGAGGGGGTCTCAAACTAAAATTCTCGGACACAGATAAAGAATTTTAAAAGCTTTCATAATCATCAACTCGTGTGTGCGCAGGGGTGGGTGGGTGATGTCCGTTACAGTTATCTGCAATCTACTAAAAAAAAAAAATGATTATTTAAAAAAAATAATAAAACAGGGGTCAAAATGTGAGCTGGGCGAAGAGTAAATCAAGTCTATAGTAACATGACGGGACAGTCTTAAAGTGGAAGAGCTCAAATATATTTAATACTCTGTTCTCCCCCCCCCCCCCTTTTTCCCCTATAAAGCAGCTCTTTTTAAGAGTGAGTGATGATACTATAATTTTTTACAATTTCAACGTACAAAATAAGGTGCCCATAATACGCTCTAAATATTTATTTAAAAATTATACTTATGAAATACTCAAATCTACACATACATGTAGTGACACGCATACACATAATAAATTCTTCCTACATCTTATCCATTTCAGTTTTTTACATTTCCGCAGAGATGCCAATTTTAGTCATCCACAACTTAATATGGGCCGTCGGATATTCGGAATGCACCACTGGGGACTGCAGTGGGGGCAGGGTATAAGCTCCAACATGAAGAAAACAATCCATATGATTGTAATGCGACGCCATTATTAGACGGGCCATATAAGAAGGCATATTGAAAACGGACAGAATGAGATGCCAAAATAGTATCGTCTTTGTTATCGGCCGCAGCAGCGTCCGATCTATTTGTGGTTGAGTTAGAAAGTGCACATGGGGAAATGAGACGTTATTTTTCATTAGTTAAGTAAAATAATTCTTGATTGATAAAAAGTAAAAATCATGAGTAAAATATTTTTTAAAAGCTTCCTTTAAAATGAACATTAATTGTTGTTATTATATTTCAATTTCATTATCATTTCTCGTCAGATAATTGATAATTTATGGTTATATAAAAAGAGTGTACAATAGAAACTCCCCGGTCTGGGAGTATGTAAGATATGAAAGGAAATTGCCATGATATTCCGGAAAATGTTGACGTGATAAAAGTGCATGGTGAATATTCAACTCAGTAAAAATATTGATTTGAATATGCTCTAAAGCTGCAAATGATGCAAAGATAATTTCCCTACATTTTGCACTGCGGCTTGCAGCAGAGCCTACTCTGCATAAGCCATGGGCATTATCACGTGACAAAGATCCAGGGTATCAGCACGTGGTTTATCTTGAGAGGGCTACATCATCATTTTCAATAAATTCTCATCATTCATCATTGACTTATTTTTTTTTACGTCGATGAATCTATTTATGAGCAAATGCGGTAAAATGTCTATTTATTAATTTAAAAAAAAAAATTTACTTTGCTTTGAAGATAAGCTGAAAAAAAGATTCAACCATTTCTCCTTTGAATATCTTGACGTGCTTTCCTTGCATGTGAAAGAATTTTTTTTACTGCTAAATTTTGTTTGCGGCCGATTTGATGCTTTGCATCAATTTAACTTGTTTACTATTGTACCAGGGTCAAAATGGTTATTAAAGCCTAAAGAGGTCCCAGTAGTACTGAATCAACGTGTTGGTCCACAACAGCGATGTTCCATAGGCTGCAGGATTTCGGACGATTCTGTACTTCAACGAGTTGTCCACCAACTTAATTCTTCAAATATCATTTGTGAGATCAAATATTAAAAGTAAATGACTGTGTAGTCTCGTTTACCCCAGACTCTCGCTCTCGAGACTTTGCCCGAGCGGGCAAGGTCTCGAGAGCGAGAATCTGGGGAAAACGAGACTTATGACTGTGTGACATTTTTCATTTAAATAAAATTCCGAGAATGCTTTTTTCATATGTGCGTGTTTGTAAAGGGGGGGGGGGTAGTGACATATCAATCAGCGTCGGATTATTTATGTTATTCTCATTTTAAAATATATAGTTTTATTCTTTTAAAGGACAGATTATTTATTGTCAAATGCAAACTCCCCTCTCATCAAAAACTAATGGTCGTCCTCATACATTCTGAAATCCAAAAGTAATAAACGAGATGTAAGATACTTAGAAATTTAATAATTAAATCTCTCTGAATATAACTGCATTAACAACTGAGATGCTTTATATAATAGAGCTGAGGATCTTTGAAATCTTACAAATAATCTAATTACTTACTGTATATGCTATTATTTGACATTGCACGTTTACGCCGCCATACAATTACAAGATTGGCCTGTCCGGATTTACCCGCATTGTGTCCGGATTTACCCCACTCTGCCAATACGTTTTATTTTGCTAATATTTGAATAAGACCTGAAGGAAAACAATCTAAAACATTTATTTATCGAGGATTATGTATGGAATTCACACATCGATTCAAAACTGGGTTACCCATCAATCAGTTTCGCGCTGCTATTCCCACCGAACAACGCTTACGTGAGTTTTGTCCGGAATTACCCGAATATACCCTAGATTAAAATTGGCTATAATATTCAGGTTAAATCCACGTTTCCATTGATGTATCAGTGACGTCATAATATTGCGTCACAATGAAATAGTTACAAGTTTTCCAGAGAAGTTCGTAAATTCTAAATGCGTAAAGTGTAAAGAAAATTTTTTATAAAAAAATGATTTCTCTTTTTCTGTTTAATTACTCTTCAGAGTGCATTATACTAAATGTTAAATAATATTCTAATATCAAAATGTATTTTACACACTACACGGGCGGCGTCTCAGCAAGATGACGTTTTGATAAGTAATTTTATACATGTCCGAAAACTAATTTTTTAAAATTGATTTACCAGGATATGCGTTAAAATAATTAATGAAGTGTTTATAATGAACATTTCTTATAAAATTGGGCATCAATGATGAATGTTTTGGATTTACGCAACATTTAATTCATTGAAGTTGGTAGATCTAAAAACTAAAACTTAAATACATTTATCTATGCAATCAAATCAAAATAAACGATCTACAGTACTATTAAAAATGAAAAAAAAAAACAACTGAAAAATAAGTTATAAAAATTGATTTCATGAACGTGAAAACATTTTAGTATTGGTTAACATAGTCACAGGTTTATACTCCATATTAAATATGAGCGTGTGATTGTTTCAATCGCCAAATAAAAATAAATAAATAAAATTAAAAAACAATAAAAAACAAACAAACAAATGTTTAACTAATCCACCTTCCGTTAAAGTGCCAAATTATAGTCGGGAGTTCAGCAGTAAATCTAAAAACAAGCTAATTCAGAGAATTCGTGTCCCCCGCTTAGGGAAAAAGTCGGATCCCCCTGACTGAATTTGTAGAATTATTAAATGTATACATGTATACTGAAGCAAATAATATACATGTATGTCAATATGCATATAAAGATTTGATTGCTTATTCTTTATTATGTGTATAGAAGATTCTTTTTATATGGAATATTTATCACACTGTAATGATGATTTTATAACCTCATAAATTTTTCATTTCACATGCTGAATACTATCATTTAGTAAAAAAAAAAAAAAGAAAAGTATTTAAAAAAAAAAAAGGATCGACCGAGATTCGATCCCGGAACCTCTCACATGTGAAGCGAGAGACATACCACTAGACCACGGAATCGCTTTACGTGAAGTGAAGTATATGCAGAACAGAAGTCACATTCATGTATATATATTCATGTTCGGTATTCTCAAACTTTTACACAATTCATGGTGTTTGATTTATTTAGCCTTTATTAAACAGTTCTAATAGATGTAATAAGAACATAAAGTCCGTCGAGAACCTGTTTTGTACGCAATAACTCTCCTCATGCCCCTGTGCTAAAAATAGCGACATGTAATACTATAAATACTAATAAAACAAACGGGGCGGGGCACTTTGAGAGGGGTGAGAGAGGTCCTAGGGAGTTCTGATATAAAATTACATTGCATAAGCTCAAAATCTTCTTGAAATATCGCCCGGAAATGATAGTGTTACACACAGACAGAATGTATAAATTTACGACCTTGAACTTTGACCTTTTGACCTCAAAATCCATAGGGGTCTTCATTAGGCCACAGGGAGTTGTTATGTAAAATTTCATTGCAATAGCTCAAATGGTTCTAGAGATATCGTGTGGAAACGAAAGTGTTATAACAGACAAAATTTGCTTATTTATGACCTTGACCTTTGACCTTTTGATCTCAAAATCAATAGGGGTCTTCTTTAGTCCATAGGGAGTTGCTATGCTAAATTTCATTGCAAAAGCTCAAAGGGTTCTCGAGATATCGTGTGGAAACGAAAGCGTTACAGACAGACAGAAAGACGGACGGACGGACGGACGGACAAACCCAAATTAATATCCCCCACTTTTCAAGCGGGGGACAATAATGATGCCATGACCCCGCACCCCCCTTCCGCGTTTCTTGCTTGCGATTTATCGGCTCTTGAATAATTATACTATACATGAAAGAACTTATTTTCTAATTTGTATAAAATCAAATTTTGTAAAAGAAGAAAAGGCTTTACAGATGACAGGTAAGAAAAAACTTGGATAAAGTCGAGACTGTACACATAAAAATATTTCTTGCATTTCGGCAATTTTAATTTCGCTACTGATAGAATTTACTCTTTAATTCCTGAGACTAGTAAAAAAGAAATTTTACTTGAAAATAAGATGAATAATGAAGCTAGAAAGTTGTCTGCTCTGGTTGTTGCATAATGCATGCACAAATACTTTTTTTAAAAATACCTAGTATCTATTAAGAAATCAATCAGATCAGATGTTTTACATGTAATCTTCATGTAAGTAAAAGACATTGGTAATTTAAATAATACATACATTTGAATCTATGGTTACACTCATTTAAAACAGTAAACTGACTGAAAAGAAATAACAGACAAGCATTTTTTCTGATAAATTAACATTAAGAGTCAAATTAGGAAAATTTTCTAAATTTACGGTAAAAACCGATCCCGATTGAAATAAAACCGATCCCGATCGAAAATAATGCAAAATTAATAAATTTATCAAACGAAAGGCAACTGCCACCTATATAATATGTTAAAAAATAAATTAAGTAATTTCTTAATCATATTACAACAAAAGAGCCAAATTTGACATTACTATTTTAGTATTTTCTTCTTTATACAATTCCGGTCGGGATCGGTTTCATTTGTGAAAACTATAAAAAATAAGTAAATTTGACTCCTTTTATTTCCTTCAAAATACCTTTTCCCAATGATTTTATTGAATGACCCAAAAGTTTGTACTTTTTATTCATAAAGACATAAGTAAACAAATATGTCCTTGTATTGTATTGGGTTTTATAACGTAATTAAAATTTGATACTGAATTTAAACATTTACCTGTTAAACTCAAATTTGGACCAGATATTTTTTTCTAAAGAAGTATAAATTCGAGTCTTATTCCTTCATAAAATAAAAGATAAAAGTCTATTCTATAAATAATATTCATCGGCACATCCACCTCTGGAGTATCTGTTACATATAAAACAAAATAAAAACGTAGTATTTTTTTTACCCTCATGTTGACCTTTTTGCACTTAAAATTAAGCATTTACCAAAACTAGGACTAGAGGAGCACTATAAAATGTTTTGATGTTGTCATGTGTAAACACTTGCTTTAATAAGTCTACATGCAAAAAATAATTAAAATCCATGACATGCGATGTGCCACCCATTGCCTGGTTTTTCGGTGGACATCCTCTTAATTTCATTGTATGATGTTGCCATGGTTACTAAAAATAGAAATTTCTGTGAAATTCTTTCAAAATGCTTCTCCTCCTACAGTTTTGATCTGATTTCAATATAACTTGGCACACAAGTAGACTACACTAAGATACATTATTTTGTGTATTGGTTTTTAATTTCATTGAACGGTGTTGCCGTGGTTACTTAAAATAGAAATTTCTGTGAAATTCTTTCAAAATGCTACTCCTCCTACAGATTTGTTCTGATTTCAATATAACTTTGCAGACAAATAGACTACACTAAGATACAAAATTCTGTGTATCAGTTTTTGATTACGATAAATGGTGTTGCCATGGTTACTAAAAATAGAAATTTCAAAATGCTTCTCCTCCTACAGTTTTGGTCTGATTTCAGTATAACTTGGCACACAAGTAGACTACACAAAGAACATAGAGAGACTTTATCAAGGATCATTATTTTATTTATTGCTGTTGTGAAGTTTCAATTCATAACTACTTAAGGCCACACCAATTTAATTTCTTGTTCGTCGGACATTTGATGAAAAAAGTACGAGCGGGCTAGCGGTAAAATAAAATTATTACTTTATTGTAGGCAAAATGTTTAGGCGTAGCGTGAAAAAAATTGAGCGGAGAATAATATTTTTTTTCTGATTTGCTGAATAAGTAGATAAAAAGAACGATAAATAGAGTGGAAATGGAACAGAAAACGGCACCGAATTCCCATGGTGCGGGGATTTTGAATTAACATTATTTGTATGGTTTTGATTAAATACGAGCGCGCAGGTCCGACGAACAAAAAATTTTATTGGTGAGGCCTAATACTTTTCTCTTTCTTTGCTATAAGTACAAACCAGTAGAGCTTCAGTCTCGACAGAGACTTCTGGTTTCCACATGTAATGGGCAATGAAATTATATTTTTTTGAAAGAGAGAGGGGAGAGAGAGAGAGAATGTCAAGAAATTAATTAATAACTATATATTAGAAATGCAGGATTAAATTGATTTTCTTGATATGCTGTGACTTAAAACTAATGTTTTGGTTAGTTTTGTCTTGGAAAATAAAATTACGGTGTTTCTAAAAAAATTCTTTCTTTACATTCTGTAGTTATTGCAATTTTGGTCTCTTAGTTAGTAGCCAAGATTGTGATTTGAAACAAATAAAATGTCTTGGATGTAGCACTAACAGTGTGACAAGGTTAGCTTTTTTAAAAAAGCTGAGGGTCAGCCACTGGAATACAGAAAGTTTCTCTCTTGTTTTGTAATGGTCTATGATTTGATCTATACATCATGTTGTGGTCCTTAAATGTAATGCCATTGTAAGAAAGTTAATGATTTTTAACATAATGCTGTACATAATAAATAATAAAGAATAGAATAAATTTTAGTTATAGTCTTTATCGTGATCATTACAATGATCTCCAATAATTATATAAATTCTCTTCGGCTCAGACATCAGAGAAAGTTCATCTCATACCGGTAATTGAACAATTAAAAGCCACCATGGCAAATACGATCACGTTAAATTCTATAAAAATGATATAGATTATGATGAATAAAAGGAAGGTAGACTTTGTGTTAGATTGTTTTTAAATATTATTGAATAACAGTTTTCAGTTGTGCATTTCGAGGCAATACATGATGTGGAAGGGGGGGGCATACTGCATGTATATTTAACTCAATTTCTAAGTTTGAGCATCCATTTTAGTGTTATTAGGAAAGAAAATAATTGCTTCCCAAAAAGTAATGAACGCCACAGAAAACAATTCAAAATATGTTTATACATGCAGTAGGTATACATAAAATGTCTTCGATGATGTACGTCTACCATCATAGCAAAACTATAGATTAAAATACAGGAATCCATCTCCCCCCCTCCTTTCATTGGGGGGGTGGGTGGGTGTTGACCCTGTCTAAAAATCAGCACAGTTCTCTCAGCTATCGCATTTCCACTGTGGTCAATTTCTCAAATGTGGGCGCGGTTCACGTGCACAAGCGGACTTGTCTTACCATACTGTCTTACAGTGGTCTTCTGATGCTTTCATAACTTCTATCATTAGAGTGAACAGAAATTGATCGTTCTTTTTTTCACTATTTTGGGACCTTTGTGGCAAGTGGATTGTTGTGTGAATTCCGACCCGTACATGTCTTATGCAAGGTATTGAATATTGATCGAGGGAGTCTTGCATCAGGCATCCAGAGGAATACACAATTTAAATCTTCGGCTTGCAATGGCGATTGAGGGAATAAATGTACTTATCTTCTATTAGAAGCAATGAAATATTTTCATAGTATGATTTAAAAAAAAAACTGACAAATATCCCATCTAGAAGCTGAACAGTCGTCATAAATTTTCTTCGAGAACGACGAAGAACAATGCAGTCTATAAATAGATCGAGATCGTGAGTGTGCGTGAAGATTGATTGATTGATTGATTATTGTTTTTTTACGCCGAGTCGGCAGCACGCCCTCTGGTTGGAGAATTTGTGCAAATCTTTTTTCCCAGAATTCCGATTAACGCAAGCGCACTTGCAGTTTCATCCTAACGTAACTAGTCAGCCCGGGGGCTGACTAAATTATGGGGTGCAGTTTTATTTCATAAAAATATTTTAGCACGATATACATGTATACAGTATATCTTTCAAAATGCTGCTTTAGCCATTATGCTTTTTATTGTTCCATGCAGTCTCTTTCGTGCAAAATGACGAAAGTGTGCGTTTTGCTGTATGAAGCAGGAAATACCCGCCGTAAACATAGTCCTCTGCGTAGCTCTCTCTATATTTAGACATAACGAGGGTATTTAAATGTCCTTCTCGATATATAGGGAATAATCGCGAGTTTCTGCAACACCCTCTTTACTATTTTAAAAGATGAACAATACTTTTGTATCCTGTCTTTTGGCATGATTTCTTTATGCAGCATTGTCATTTTTCGGCGCTGAATTTCAACGAAAACAAGACGAGTATAGAAAATGTGCAACGTACTTAAAAAAAACACTCAACTTAAAGATGTCAATTTGAAAATTTCAACTAAAATAGTATCAAAGGAAACTGGGTTATTTTAATTTGTAAATACCTATGGTGAAATCATACAGATGTAACATCATATCATTTATTCATGAAGCCTCATCAAAAACATCGACTTTAAAACTTTAAGATAATAAATATAAAGTATATGTACCTTTAACATGAGACATTAAATATATATTAGGGGTATGTCTCGTATTTAAGGTCGATAATGTTCATTTTATTGCAAAAAGAATGTGAACTTAATTTGTGCGAAAAAAAACCATGTGAGCTTAGAAAGTGTGTTGAGCTGTATATTCAAGATTTCTCCAAAAATTTAAGTTGAAAAGTGTGGAAATTCCCTGAAAATAAAGAAATCGGAATTCCCAAGTAATATGCATATCTACACACTGTGTCCTAAATATCTGCAAAGTTTGACGAAATTCTGTGCAGCGGTTTAAGAGGAGTTGCGCTGACAAACTGTTCATCTCTATATTCAAGGGATGGCCAAAAATCTAAGCTAAAAAGTGCGGAAATTCCCGGAAAAAATAAAGGAATCGGAATTTTCTGATAATATGCACATCTACACATTTTGTCCTAAATATCTGCAAAGTTTGATAAAATTCTGTATAGCGGTTTATGAGGAGTTGCGCTGACAAAAAAAAAAACGGACTGATGGACTGACACTCTGACTGACTGACGGATGGATCAAAAACGTTATACTTCACGCAGCTTGTTGCGTGGGGTATAAATATGCTTAAAGAGGTATGCCAAAAGGTATTCAGTCATATATGGATGTCCATTAATTCATTCGGAACGCAGGAGCATGATCTACAATAAACCTGTCAGTCAATAAACTTGTCAGCAATGAAAATGTCCTTGTGTCGACTTCTTCGCTATTGAAGGGTTTCTGATACGCTATTCTCCTTATAAGTCCTTTGCTTGCGGTGTTCAAAAAATGATATTTTTTTTCTTGGTCATGACGAAGAGCACACGGCGGGTGTGACCGGTCGGCAGGAGATGATCACTCCTCCATGGCACCTGATCTCAGCTTTGATGTTTTGGAGGTCCATGTTTGCTCTGCTCCTATTTTTGTATAGTTTTGTGGTCTAGTTTACTATAGTTAACTATAGTTATAACTTTGACACTTTGAAAACTTTGGTTTACTATAGTGATCACTTTGATTAACTTTATCAAAAACTTTGAAAACATTTGGCGAAAACTTTGACACTTTAAAAACTTGGGCGAAAACTTTGACACTTTGAAAAACTTTATCGAAAACTTGGACACTTTGATAGACTTTGGCGAAAACTTTGATTTACCTTAGTGATCACTTTGACACTTTGAATAACTTTATGGAAAAAGTTGGACACTTTGATAAACCTTGGCGAAAACTTTGACACTTTGATAAACTTTAGCGAAAACTTTGACACTTTGATAAACTTTGGCGAAAACTTTGATTTACCTTAGTGATCACTTTGACACTTTGAATAACTTTATGGAAAAAAGTTTGACACTTTGATAAACCTTGGCGAGAACTTTGACAAACTTTGGCGAGAACTTTGACACTTTGATAAACATTGGCGGACACTTTGTAAAACTTTATCGAAAACTTTGACACTTTGAGAAACTTTATCGAAAACTTTGACACTTTGAAAAACTTTTTCGAAAACTTTGACACTTTGTAAAACTTTTTCGAAAACTTTGACTCTTTGATTTACTATAGTACAAAAGTTCACTGTAGTAAACTATAGTTCACTTTAGTTTTTTGTTAGGGGTTTATAGATCGAGTTCGAGGGCAACATGCGTTTTGTCGGATCCAAGAATTAAACCGTTTGCCTGAGGCAGACAGTTTGGTTCGAGGTTCACATTTTGCCCGAGATCAATGTTGTGTTATACCTTTTTTGTGGCTATACATGTATCTTGAACTGCAGTTCCGTCACTGTTCAACACCAACGAATGCGAATGGGATGAGAATCCGCCCATTGTACATGTGACGTAAGCGGTCCAACATCTCATCAAAGGTCCAACTTCTCTTTCAACGGTTCAACATCGATTTTTTTTAACGCCCGCTCAGTAAAACATTAGAAATGTAATGTTCCCCTTCGAGTAAGGCAGGGCATATTGCTTTGCCGCTCTCTGTCGGTTGGTCGGTCCGTCTGTCGGTCAACCAAGTTTTCGCTCATTTTCTTCCCAACCGTTGCACGTACTAAAAGAATTTTATTATATAGATTTATTATAAGATAGTCTAGGTCAAGTTCTGTTTTGGGTACGATCGAGCCATTTTTGACGGAGAAATGCCCCCTTAGACTTCCAATTATTTGCAGTTTCCGTTCATTTCCGTTGTCCGCGTGTCGCTTAGAGCGTCTGCTGTAGAGTCGCGAAGTAAGGAGTTGATCCTTACGTCGCAGGTTTGAATCCTAGATAGAAAGTTCTATCGTTAAAATGATAAATGTCCTACAGACCCGGTTTAACGATAGAATTCGTTCCGTGTATTCGTAATGTAGCCAAAGAAACACGGGCCATAACTCGTACTCGGTGCATTTACTCAGACAATCTAGAGAGTTCCGAATGTAAACATGGCAGGTAAATCTGATTGATTGATTGATTGATTGTATATTGTTTAACGTCCCTCTTGAGAATTTTTCACTCATATGGAGACGTCACCGTATGCCGGTGAAGGGCTTCAAATTTTGACCTTTACTCGGTATTCAGGGCCATTAAGAAGTGAGGGATCTTTATCGTGCCAACGCCTGCCGCTGACACGTGGCCTCGGTTTTTAAGGTCTCATCCGAAGGACCCGCAACTTTCACTTCAAAGTGCCGAGTGCATGGCGAAGGAACAGTTGCTACCCATTTTTTATCGACTTAGGTCAGTCGCGGCCGAGATTCGAACTCTCGACCTCCCGATCACGGAGCGAGCGCTCTACCGTCTGAGCTACCGGGGAGGTAAATTTAAAGCGAGAGAAAAATGTTGAGAAAATTACTTGGATTTTCGTCCTTAGATGGATTATTTTTTGGGATAAAAGACTTAAGCAATCTCAAAAATGTTTGTTTTGATTAATTTGGTAGTTTTTTTCCAGTGCAAATCCTTTGATATTCTTCAAATTCGTTTTGGAGCGGATCCGCTCTGATTTCCTACATTGCAAGTATATGGACGTATTCCAACTGTGGTGAGGGCTTGTCCCGAGACACAATTAGATTATTCTAACTAGTTTGAATCCCACTGTGGGACGTGGAGACCGGTCCTTCGGATGAGACCATATAAACCAAGGTCCCGTGTCGCAGTAGGTGCTGGCACGAAAAAGATCTCTCCCTGCTCAATGGCCCTGAGTGCCGAGTATAGGACAAAATTTGCAGCCCTCCACCGGCAAGTGGTGGCGTCTCCATATCATGAGTAATAGAGTAACCTTAGTATATTGACAGCAGAAATCAGTTAAGTATTGAAATGTTGAAATTTCAAAATATGAGGTTTATGAGGAGAGTTGCGTATCAGAAACCCAAGGCTAGCAAAGATGTATCGAATGTTGACTGATGTTTTTCTTTAAAAAAATTAAGGCCATAACTTATAATAATACGATATATACATGTGTTTTGATTAAAGATGCCCGATCATGATAGGGAACTCGCAGCATGTGTGACTGGTCAATAAGGGGAGGGAGCTTAATCCTACATGGCACCTGATCAAATGCCGTGTTTGTTCTATTATATCAATGGGTTCTGAGCTCTGTTCCAATTTCTATTGTATCAGAATATTGAAAATGGGACAATTTACATGATTTTAAACAATTGGAATGTAAAGAAATTGATCTCTTGATTACTGTTCGATTTTTATTTCAATGTTTCATTTCAGGAATCCAATATTGGGTTTAAACAACAAATGAAATCAACACTCACTTCACCAGTTAAAGGTCTGTCCTCGGAAAATTTTTGTCAAACAAATAACATGTTGATATAAAAATGGCAATATTCCTGTTGTTAAAGACATTTCTAATAAAGATTTATTGTAAACTATTATATAATCATGGTCAAACACACAATTTACATGATTTTAAACAATTGGAATGTAAAGAAATTGATCTCAATTGATTCCTCGTCGATTTTGTTTGTTCTGGTGAAATGCTGTAGATCTTTTGAAGGAATCCAATCCATTGGGTTAAAATAGGGAATGGACAAGTCAACACTGGCTAGAAATCAACACGTTCAAATCAAGCAAGCATCGATCTCAAGTTACGAAGGTTGTGCGGCGTAGCCTCTTCTGCCTCGTGATGAATAAGATATTTATAATTTCAAGTACATTTCATTAATCCACACAGAAATAAGTTCAGTGTCTCTCTGGTTTCATTTTCATCAAATTTTTATCATGACTTTTTATGCCAAAAACAAGTTACGTTTAAAATATATTGTCTTGCACTTCCTGTACTAATGTGGTCTATGAATATACGCACAAACTTTGCGGTTTTTCAGGTCACTTGAGAAACTCGGTGGACCTATACACTTGCGTCGTGTGTTAACATTTAAACATTTTCAACTTCTTCTCTGAAACCACTGAACCAGTTTAACCAAATTTAGTATACATCATCTATGTGTGAAGGGGGACAAAAATTGTGAATTTTATGATCCCCGCCCCACTGGGGCCTGACGAGTGGGGCAAAAACCACTAAAATTAATGAAAATCTTTTAAAATCTTCTTCTTTACTCCTGGACATCAAGCAGGCAAACTGTAGGCATGAATGTAATGAGCATTGAGTCTTTTAATAAAATTGTGAAATTCATGGCCCCAGAGACAGGGGTTCTAGTGCTATGGTTGGGCTATATAAATTATATAGTGAAAATGCATTATTTCTTTGAAAAATCTTCTTCTCTGCTCCTGGTTATTAAATAAACCAACTAAGTACATCGTTATGATGAGCAAGAGTGCCTCTTCCAAAATTGTGAATTTTATGGCCCCAGGATGAGGGGTTCTGGTGTTAGGGCGGGGCTCTATTGATTATATCATGAAAATACATTAATTCTTTGAAAATCTTCTTCTCTGCTTCTGTGTATTAAATAAAGTAACTAATTAGATAGTTATGTTGAGCAAGAGTGCCTCTTCCAAAATTTTGAATTTTATGGCCCCAGGGTCAGGGGTTCTGATGTTAGGTCGGGGCTCTATTAATTGTATCGTGACAATGCATTAATTCTTTGAAAATCTTCTCGGCTCCCGGATATTAAATAAACTAAGTAAGTACCGGTACATAGTTATGATGAGCAAGAGTGCTTCTTCCAAACTGTGAATTTTATGGCCACAGGGTCAGGGGTTCTGGTGTTAGGGCGGGGCTCTATTGATTATATAGTGAAAATACATTAATTCTTTCATAATCTTTTTCTCTGCTCCTGGATATTAAATAAACTAACTTAGTATATGGTTATAATGCCTCAACCAAATTTTTGAATTTCATGGCCCCTGTGTCAGGGGTTTTGCCATTTTATTTAAGGGGGAGGAGGGTTTATACGGCGAAAATACATTAATTCTTTGAAAATCATTTCCTTTAATTCTGGGTATTATGCTAATGACCCAAGTATATATATTTATGATGAAGAAAGGTGCATCTAGCAAAATGGTTAATTTTATGCATCCTGGATCGGGGGGGGGGGGGGGGGGTCATAGTCTGAATAAAAATAATGCTTTGAAGCCAGCTCATTGGTTTTCATGAACCATTTATGATGAAATAGAATTTATGATAAAATTACCCAAATTTTTAAATATTTGGCTCCAGGGACAGTGATTCCTTTGGGGTGGGGTCCACAACCGGTTATAAAATGGATTGATTGATTGATTGTATATTGTTTAACGTCCCTCTCGAGAATTTTTCACTCATATGGAGACGTTACCGTATGCCGGTGAAGGGCTTCAAATTTTGACCTTTACTCGGCACTCAGGGCCATTGGACAGTGAGGGATCTTTATCGTGCCAACGTCTTCCGCTTACACGGGGCCTCGGTTTTTAAGGTCTCATCCGAAAGACCCGCAATTTCACTTCAAAGTGCCGAGCGCATGACGAAGGAACAGCTGCAACCCATTTTATCGACTGGGTCAGTCGCGGCCGAGATACGAACTCACGACCTCCCGATCACGGAGCGAGCGCTCTACTGACTGAGCTACCGTGAAGTGTGGTTATAAAGTGGAAGTGCATTTTTCTGTTTGTTATTCTTATCTACCTCTGGGTATTAAGTAAATAGAGAAAGCTTGCCTAGTTTACAGTTATGATAAGCAGTGGTGCCTCTTTCAAAATTGTGAATTTCATGGCCTCTGGTTTAAAACACGAACCAAATTCAATTGTTGGAAAATTGTTACATGATACTCAGGTGACCTATAAGGCCCGTGGGCCTCTTGTTTTTTGTATGAAGAAGGACATGGAGATAACGAACAGTATTCAATCTCAAAGTCCATAAAACAATACAAAATAAGAGCAGAGGGAACACGGACCCCCGAAACATCAGAGGTGGGATCAGGTGCCATGGAGGAGTGAGCATCCCCTTCCGACCGGTCACACCCGCCGCGTGCTCCTTGTCATGATCAGGAAATAACGGAAAAAATCTGTCGTCAATTCAGTGTATAAATAATGGACTAACAATTGGTATGAAAAAAGTCAGTCAACATTTCACTCAATGATAAATTGTATTTGCTGACAAGGTCATTGTATCGACCATAGAACTTACGAAATGATGAATTTAAACGAGACTGCTGATATTCTTGTTTCATCAACTTGCCTGTCAATTGTTTACCTCGTTTCAGAAATTGTTCATACGTAGAGCATGCTCTTGCGTATCGAATCAACTGAGATATATATACTCCGTATGCAGGTGATGAAGGTATATTGCTGCATAAGTAAGGGAAGTTGACGATAGAAAAGTTAAAGTCATCACGTTTATCATATCGTTTGGTTGTTAGATTACCATTAGCGTCTTTTTCAAGTAAAATATTAAAGTATGAAACAGAAGTGTCAGACTCTGTGGTATCTTTTATCTCAAGCTCACCAGGATATATCGTATTGACGTAGGAATGGAAATTACCATTGTTAATTGACAATACATCGTCGATATATCTGAATGTCGAGTTGAAGGCCACAGCAAGTGTTTTCTTCTTTACACGCATAAGATTTTGCATAAATTCTGCTTCATATGAATATAAAAATAGGTCTGCTAATAATGGAGCACAATTTGTACCCATAGGAATTCCAATAGATTGTTGGAATATCCAAAAACCACATAGATATTGTCAATCAGAAACTCAAGCATCTTCTTGATGTCAACTTCAGAGTACATATGTGTGCAATCAGAATCTTTTTAACAAAATAATATTAAGTTAGATCCATCATAAACCATTAGCGATCATGTATAAATAATAGAGCTACCTTTTAAAACAACATTGTCTCAAGCCACGGTCCAGAGTCCGCATATAGCTCTCCAGAATGGGAGAGGATCGTACATTTTGGCCGTCGTTTGCGACATGTTAAAACAAGGGCTTTTCAAACGCATTTCAAAGCACCTTTCAGAGTGAATTTATTGCAATTTCCGTAAAAGCATCTGTTTGTAAATTTTTTATATAGAAAAATTACTTAAGCATTGATTGTGATTATGAGAACCAGTGCAGATTACTTAGTATGATAGTATCGACTGAATTCCTTTTAGAATACCTAGCCATATAGAAGCTTTACTGCTTTTCAATCGTTTCTAAATTGCTGTTTTGTTCCGTTTTATGTCGGCCGAATGATAATAGAAAGGATCCATTTTTCTATATTCATTTCGTTAAAATTTGCAAACCACAATCTATTTCAGTCATTTCTTAGCTATTTTTTAATCGAGAAATATGCTTAACAAAGACACGGTAACAGAAAAAGCAATGAAATCAGGAAATAAACGCAGCAAATTTTCATTTCTAGTACGAAACGGCTTTCATTTTCAAACCCAGACTTGCTTCAAAATTCTTAAGTTGATAAATAAGGTATTTGAATGAATTTTTTAGCTCTACTGGTCAGAGACCAGAAGAGCTTATGCGATAGTAAGGTGTCCGTCGTCCGTCGGTCTGTCTGTCTGTCCGTCTGTAAACAATTTTTCAAAACGCTACTCCTCCTACAGTTTTGGTCTGATTTCAATATAACTTGGCACACAAGTAGACTACACTAAGATACATAAAATAGTGCATCGGTTTTTGATTTCGATGAACGGTGTTGCTATGGTTACTAAAAATAGAATTTTCTTTTGAAATTCCTTTAAAACGCTACTCCTCCTACAGTTTTGGTCTGATTTCAATATTACTTGGCACACAAGTAGACTACACTAAGATACATAAAATAGTGCATCGGTTTTTGATTTCGATGAACGGTGTTGCCATGGTTACTAAAAATAGAATTTTCTTTGAAATTTCTTTAAAACGCTACTCCTCCTACAGTTTTGATTTGATTTCCATATTACTTGGCACACAAGTAGACTACACTAAGATACATAAAATAGTGCATCGGTTTTTGATTTTGATGAACGGTGTTGCCATGGTTATTTAAAATAGAATTTTCTTTGAAATTCCTTTAAAATGCTACTCCTCCTACAGTTTTGATTTGATTTCAATATTACTTGGCACACAAGTAGACTATACTAAGATACATTAAATAGTGCATTGGTTTTTGATTTCGATGAACAGTGTTGCCATGGTTACTAATAATAGAATTTTCTTTGAAATTCCTTTAAAGTGCTACTCCTCCTAGTTTTGATTTGATTTCAATATTACCTGGCACACAAGTAGACTATACTAAGATACATTAAATGGTGCATCGCTTTTTGATTTCGTTGAACGGTGTTGCCATGGTTACTAAAAATAGAATTTTCTTTGAAATTCCTTTAAAATGCTCCTCCTTTTACAGTTTTGGTCTGATTTCAATATTACGTAACACACAAGTAGACTACACTAAGATACATAAAATAGTGCATTTGTTTTTTATTTTGATGAACGGTGTTGCCATGGTTGCTGAAAATAGAATTTTCTTTGAAATTTCTTTAAAACGCTACTCCTCCTACAGTTTTGATTTGATTTCCATATTACTTGGCACACAAGTAGACTATACTAAGATATATAAAATAGTGCATTGGATTTTACTTTCGATGAACGATGTTGCCATGGTTACTCAAAATTGAATTTTCTTTGAAATTCCTTTAAAACGCTAGTCATCCTACAGTTTTGGTCTGATGGCAATGGCTTCTTTTCTCATCCTTTGTTATAAGTACAAACCAGTAGAGCTACAGTCTCGACAGAGACTTCTGGTTTCATACTTGAGTACAATTTCCTTTTTGAAGTAAGATTTTTATATGTAGCCAATGATAAACGTTGTTCCCGTGAGTGAAAATTTGAATTTCTTTTCTGAAACCACTTTACCAATTTCTATCAATTTTGGCATATAGCATCTATGGGTAAAGGGAAACAAAAGTTGTGAATTTCATGCCCCCCGGGACCTGTAGGGTGGGGCCAAAACCACAAAAATTAATGCAATCTTTAAAAATCTTCTTTACTCCTCGACATCAAGCAGTCGAACTGTTGGCATAAATGTAATAAGCAATGAGTCCCCTACCACAATTCTGAGATTTATGGCCCCAAGGTCAGGGTTTCTAGTGCTTGTGCGGGGCTATATAGATCATACTTATTGAAATCCCGCACTTGAAATTTTTTTTCTTTTTTACAAAACAAAACATAACTAAACTACTCAAAAATGTATCTTTCATGTTCTATTGACAGTTGAAAATATGGGCTTATAGAATGACGAAATGCTTCAAAATCCCGCAGTCAGTTTATGAACAGAAAAAGATAATTATAAGATATATATACAACCCCTATTGTTTTTAGCTCTACTGGTCAGAGACCAGAAGAGCTTATGCGACAGTAAGGTGTCCGTCGTCCGTCCGTCTGTCTGTCTGTCTGTCCGTCTGTCTGTAAACAATTTTTCAAAACGCTACTCCTCCTACAGTTTTGGTCTGATTTTAATACAACTTGGCACACAAGTAGACTACACTAAGATACATAAAATAGTGCATCGGTTTTTGATTTCGATGAACGGTGTTGCCATGGTTAATAAAAATAGAATTTTATGTAAAATTCCTTTAAAACGCTACTCCTTCTACAGTTTAGATCTGATTTCAGTATAACTTGGCACACAAATAGACTACACTAAGATACATAAAATAGTGCATCGGTTTTTGATTTCGATGAACGGTGTTGCCATGGTTACTAAAAATAGTATTTTCTGTGAAATTCCTTTAAAAGGCTACTACTTCTACAGTTTTGGTCTGATTTCAATATTACATGGCACACAATTAGACTAGACTAAGATACTTAAAATAGTGCATAGGTTTTTGATTTCGATGAACGGTGTTGCCATGGTTACTAAAAATAGAACTTTCTGTGAAATTCTTTTAAAAGGCTACTCCTTGTACAGTTTTGGTCTGATTTCAGTATAACTTGGCACACAAGTAGACTACACTAAGATACGTAGAATAGTGCATCGATTTTTGATTTCGATGAACGATGTTGCCATGGTTACTAAAAGTAGAACTTTGTGAAATTTCTTTAAATGGCTACTCCTTCTACAGTTTTGGTCTGATTTCAATATACCTTGGCACACAAGTAGACTACACTAAGATACATAAAATAGTGCATCGGTTTTTGATTTCGATGAACAATGTTACCATTGTTACTAAAAATAGAATTTTCTGTGAAATTCCTTTAAAACGCTACTCATCCTTCAATTTTGGACTGATTTCAATATAACTTGGCGCACAAGTAGACTACACTAAGGTACATAATTCTGTGGAACGGTTTTTGATTTCGATGAACGGTGTTGCCATATTGTTACTAAAAATAGAAATGTCTGTGAAATTCCTTTAAAACGCTACTCCTTGTACAGTTTTGGTCTGATTTCAATGGCTTCTTTTCATATCCTTTGTTTTAAGTACAAACCAGTAGAGCTTCAGTCTCGACAGAGTTCTGGTTTTTTTCCACTTAGAAAAAAAAAGTTATTCCTCCTTACGTGGAATTAAGCAACTTTATTTTGATATTTTATATATTAAAATTTACACAGGCCTTACTGGTATATAGGTATTTTTAAAATACAAAAGAATATACATGTATGTAGAAAATCTGGTGAAATGTACTGATTAAAGCACATATTTTTTAATGCTTTCGTAAAATACGAAAAATAAAACATTTTAAATTTTTACTTTATATATTGAAACAAATAAATATAGCAGTATGGACATTTATTTGAAAGTTTATCAGCAAATTTTACTTTCAATTAACATAAAGTTATATTCATAAACTCATGTTTTACAATTATTTACGTTCCCATTCATAATAATAACCTAAATAATTGTAAAACATGAGTTTATTCGGATGAGACCCATGTCACAGCAGGTGTGGCACGATAAAGATCCCTCCCTGCTCAAAGGCCGTAAGTGCCGAGCATAGGCCTAAATTTGCAGCCCTTCACCGGCAATGGTGACGTCTCCATATCAGTGAAATACTCTGCAGAGGGACGTTAAACAGTATACAATCAATCATAATAATAACCTGATTTCTTTCTTTTTAACATCGGGTTCGATGTCCACCGACTTTCTGGAATTTCAATAAAGAGTGAGATCGGACATGAACGGAATGGATTTGCATGTTTTGTTTCTTAATCGGTAATCACAACTTATCTTTTTATATTATTTAAATCAAGTTTTGATTGAATAATTCATTAATGATGTTTTATAAATTAATTAAATACTTGCTCGATGTCAGTTTCATTAAAACATGTCAGGAACTTGGATCCGCTAATCGGAACCACCACCGTTCTCTCTTACGTGCTATTTCGAGGCTGTTTACCGAAAATGAGTTAATTAAATTAAGGATAATTGCTATGCGAGTGATTTCTGAATAAAGTTTACGGACATCACCTTATACCTAGTGTATTTCTACAGGAGTAAGTAAGAACTCTATCTCAGCCGCTTCGGAGTTTATTTGCAAAATGTATTAAATTATAAGTATAGATAGTGAAAGTACATTATTTCTTTCAAAATCTTCTCTGCTCCTGGGCATTGAACAAAGTTAATGTATAGTTATGATGAGGAGAGGTCAGGGGTTCTAGTGTTAGGGTGGGTCTCTTGATTATACAGTGAAAATGCATCAATTCTTGGACATTAATCTTCTTCTCTGTTCTTGTTTATTAATCAAACTAACTACATACAAAGTTATTATGTGGAAGGGTGCCTCTTCTAAAATTGTGATTTTCATGGCCCCGGGGTCAGGGTTCTGCTGTAAGGGCCTGGCTATATAAATTATATAGTGAAAATGTATAAATTCCTTGAAAATCTACCCATCTGCTCTTGAGTATTAAGCAGATGAACTACCTATATAGAGCTATGATGAGCACGGAGCATTTTTCCAGAATTGCGAATTTCAAGGCAATTCGTATGAAAACAATGGACACATGGGTCTTATCTATCACCTGTGTACAATACAATTTAGGGTGTCCATAAACTGATAAATGAACTCTTGTTGCCAAAATGCTAGAAAAATAATATGATTCGGATCAAACGATAGAATTGGTCTAGTATCTTCATGTACCCCCTTTATTCCTCTTACCATGCAGATTATTACCAACATATATATATTTATTAACCCCTTAATATTACCTATCACAATGGCCTCTTTTGGCCTTTGAAGAGCATTTAAAGAAATAAGTTATCTTTATCACATTTTAGGTCACCTGAGTCACAATTCAATGTTGATGATGCTCACAGTCGTAAGTGAGATTTTTGAAAAAAAGCATTATCAAATCGGAAAAGACGCCTCTTTCCTATTTATGTTAATTTTCTACTCCCGTCTCCACTTTCCACACAGTGATTTCATCAGATCTTTCTGGGGATGTGCCCCCAAAAGTGTTGAGGTATTTGATTGATTGTATATTACTTTCTGTCACATTCTAGAACTGTTCACTCATATGGAGACGCCACAAAGTAACAGTGGAGAGCTGTAAAATTTACCTATACTTGGGGCCATTGAACTGCGAGGGATCTTTTTCGTGCCAGTTTCTAATTCGACACGGAACCTCAGTTTATACGGTCTACTCCGAAGGAACAGTATTGCCTTTTTCGAGAGCTGTTTCAGTGAAATACAACAACTCTGTTCATTAATCCCTTTGTGTTAATGATCTATTCAATATATGGGTCATTTTCAAAAAATGTCCAAATTCCTGTTATACATGCTTTTTTGCAAATATTGCAATAAAATTAAAAAAAAAAATTCTTTGATGAATTTAACAACAATCTACATGTGAAAAAAACCTAAAAAATGATTAAAATTTGATTTGAATTCTGAAATTTAACCATTAACATCAGTGAAATATAAGAAAATTGCTTGTGATTTCGCCAGAAGTATGTATTCAACTCTCATTTTAAATGCAATACATATAATTATGCAGAGTAAAGATACGTTCAATGTGTTGTACATGTTTAAATCTGTCTAAAAGCATGCTAAGATGAGACTAAAAAAGAGTAAGAATATAATTTTTTAAATAAAATAAGTGTGTTATTTTGGCCGTGTCCTTGGAGTAACCAAGACATAAAAGTTATATGTAATAGAATATCATTTCTTTGATGCATTAAACAAATTTGTAGTAAAACACTCTTCATTTAAGAACTTTGCCCTGCCTTCATAAGTCAGCCATTGTTTTAATATTTCTAAATATAGACACAGTAATTCCCTGGCGTTACCGTCCATTGTGTTACTGCAAGAAAAGTAACTCAAAGGACATATCTAATTACTCCATGGACATTTTACACAGAAATTGATTAAAAAGAACACCAGTCTGAAATTTTGTTTTATTTCCGTTCTGTATTTAAATTTGACTAGTAACAACGAATGTCTTAAATGCCAAATTATTTACTAAATACTTTTTAACCATTTCACAATGCTGTGATTTGCTGTATTGGTTATGCAAGGGACATAACTTGGTAACTACAAGGACTTTTTTAAACAAACCTTGAAATTGCCAATTTAAAATGAAATATAATGTCTAAAATTTATTGTGAATCAAATAGCGGTTATATTTGTATCAAATATGCACTTTATAATTTTTATGTCATATTTTTTAAATGCTACAAATTAATTATATAAACATTATACGTTACACAAAGGACATGTCAAGTAACTCAACGGACATTAAAAGGATGAAACATTAATTTAATAAATATACTCATGTATCCACACTTTTTTATGTTGTAAAATATATAATCTTTATTTATTCTTAGTGAATTGAAATTCAAAGTTCATTATAAACACGAATTTACTCTCTTAATAACCCTTTAATACTTACCTGTAGTAACACCATGGACAAATTCAGTTACTCGGGGGACATAGCAAATATATAAGGTAGAAAAACAAAATTTAAAATATCAATTGTTATATGTTAATTGTGTTAAATAGATAGCAGAAAACAAATGATAAGTGATTTTACAACTTGGTATCAATAAAAATAATTAAATATTCAAAAATAAAATAGTTTTAAAATGGTAACGCTGGGGAAGTTCTAAGTAACACTAAGGAATATGAAATAAGAATAAGAATTTTGTGTATTTTAGAATCAATATGGCATTGACAAATGCTGAAAAGCAACGCCGTTACAGAGAAAGAAGGAATATGGATCCATTAAGAAGAGCAGAACATTTGCAGAAACGTAGAGAGAAGTACCGTACTGATTTGCAAGTCGGAAAGCTCAAAAGAATTTCTGATATGACCCCGAGAGAGCAAAGGAGACAAAGAAAAGAATGGCGGAAAATAAAACAAGAACAAAGGAAAAAGAAAAAGGAGGAAGACAAAGTCAGGGCGCTTACCCCTCCACCATCTCCTGCTCCTGACGTTTTGCAAACCACAGAACATCCCAGTTCAAAAAGAAGGAAAAGAGCTATTGCAAAGTGTTATCGAGACAATGCAAAGCTGAGAGAGGAATTGCAAAAGCAGAAACGTCTGGTTATAAGGTTAAGAATGAAAGCAAGACGACAAGAACAAACAAGTAAAGGAGGACCTGATACGCCAAGGACTAAAACCAAAAAACTTCTCAGAAACTGGTCAACTGAAAAAGGAGGTGGAACAAGAGCAAAACGCAGAAGTATGAAGAAATCAGCTCAGAGATCCCTGGTTTTTCAATTTACTCTCAATGAAGAAATTAGAGCTAAATACAAACTGCTTAGTAAAGGGAAAAAGAAGAGCATACTAGAAATAATGAGAGGAAAACTTATGAAAAAATACAAACTACTGCGGAGAGCTTCTGATGAATTTTGCACCTCAGGAGGTAAGAAGCACCTTTTGAAAGGATCACTTACATCAAGAATTAGAAAACAAGTACAAGCATTTTATGAGAGGGATGATGTAAGCAGACTTACCTCTGGAATTAAAGAAACTGTCACAAGACATGGAGAAAAGAAGCAAAAGAGAATACTAACAGACACATTGGAAAAGATCCGTGAGAAGTACCTCGTAGAAAATACAAATCAAAAAATAAGCTACACATCATTTTCCAGATTTTGGGTGCAGCCACCAAGTGAGGCAAACAGAAATACATGTGCATGCAAACAACATGAAAAATTGAAAATATGCAGTATCTTGTTGATGCACTTAGCAACATAAAACTTTTACCTTCAAAACGGTTGCATGATGTCGCAAAGAATTTCACTTGCGATATGAATGACCTGAACTGCATGTACGGAAAGTGTTCAGAGTGCAAAGAGATTCGTGTTTCACCAGAGGTGTCTGGGAAAAAGATTGATAGAAATGAGGAAACAACGTTTTTTCAGTGGAAGACAAAAAAAGAAACCCGATTAATAAAAGGTGCATCAAAGGAAATAACCCTTACAGTTAAAGAAAAGATCACAGACAAAGTAGGATCATTGATGGACAGATTTTGTGAAGAAATGCCAAGATTTAAAATCCATATTTTCAACATAACCAATCAGCTGAATCATTACAGAGCCCTCAAGGAAAATTTACAGAAGACAGAAGCTCTGATACACATAGATTTTTCAGAAAACTTTCAGTGCAAATTGTCAAAAGAAATACAGAGCATGCATTTTGGTGCATCCCAAAGACAGGTTACTTTGCATACTGGTGTGTACTACACAGAAACAGAATGTCAAACTTTTGTGCCGTATCAGATTCTTTGCAACATGATCCTAGTGGTATTTGGGCCTTCCTTGATCCGTTGCTGGATAAACTTTTAGACCAGAATCCAGATGTAGAAACAATACATTTCTTTAGTGACGGACCATGCACTCAGTACAGACAAAAAGGGAATTTTTACCTATTATCAGAGGAGATGTCTAACCGAGGATTACAGGCGACTTGGAATTTCCATGAAAGTGGGCATGGGAAAGGTGTTCCTTATGGAGTGGGAGGTGCCCTGAAAAGAATAGCCAATAATCTTGTCTTGCACGGAAAGGACATTACGAATGCTATTTCCTTTGTTCAAAGCATTAAACAGAAAGAATCATCAATTTTTGTGTATGAAGTTTCCACACTTGATGTAGCTGAAAAAGCAGAAATATTAGCATCCAAAGTTTTAAAACTGTCCCGGGAACATTTAAGCTACATCAGATAAAGACTACAAGAAGAGGAGAAATTTATTATAGGGATATCAGCTGTGTTTGTGATGAGGGAAATTTGCATGCTTGTCACAAATGGAAATTTGCCAGGATTGTTGAAGCTGAGAAGGAAAATGATCCTCAAATAAGAAAGAAAAGAAAAAGAAGAAATGCAGATGATAAGCAAAAGAGTGACAGCACAGATCAGGCCCAAATGATGGTCGATGAAATGTGTACTCAGCACCATGATGATTCTATGTCATGTTCTGTAGATAAGGATGTTGGAAGCAAAAAAACAAAAAGTAATGAAGACGAGAAAGACCACAAGAGTCCAGAAACCTCCACATTAATACAAGATACAAGGAAACATTTCTTTGTTAATGCATTGGATGTCCTTGGGATGTGTACATCGTTTGATGAGATTGCTGCAAAATGTGAATCACTGTCAAAATCGATGCCTGAAGATGATGTTTTCAAGGCGCAAATGCAAGAGTCAACAATAATGAATACTGGATTAAATGTTGATGAGGATGCCCTTCAGATTTGCCCACCTGATGTTCCTCAGAATTGTGTTCTGTACCCCGTAAAAGTAAGTGCTGATGGAAATTGTTTGGCTTATACTGGTAGTATATTAGCGTGTGGAAACGAAGACAGGGGAGCTGAAATAAGAGTCAAGATTATAGTAGAGGCTGTTCTTCACATGGATATCTACCTTTCCCAAACTTATCTGGAAAGAGGCATTGAAACAACGAATAAACATTTGGCAAAGACATATGCTTTCTACTCCGATGAATATACAGCTGATCAGCAACTTTCACAAAATCAAGTAACCGACATCTATAAAAAGGAAGTCATGAAGATTACAAAAGACAAATCTTACATGGGTATATGGCAAATATTCGCCTTAGCAAGTATTTTGTACAGACCGATTTTTTCCATGTATCCAAACTTGGGTAATCCAAACGTTAGAAAAGACCTTCATCGTTTTATAATACCAAGAGAGACTGGAAGCTGTTCTCTAGCATATATCATGTGGACAACAACCAGAACCGACATGGTGGCAAACCATTGGATCCCCAATCACTTTGTGGCTTTGTTACCTATCGACACAAGTGAAAAGAAGAATGCAGAAGAACAGAAGTCAGAGACCCAAAAAGAGAGAGCAGATATTGATGCAGAAAAGATTGTGAAAGTTAAAAAGAGACAGTTGGGTGAGACAAGTGAACAGGAGAGTAGAGATGAAGAGAAGTCAAAGACCGGAAAAGAAAGACCAGAAAACGACACAAGAAAGGCTGAAAAAGAGGAAAAAAGACAAATGGGAGACACAAGTGAAAAGAGGAATGCAGACGAACAGAAGTCAGAGACCCAAAAAGAGAGAGCAGATATTGATGCAGAAAAGATTGTGACACTTAAAAAGAGACAGTTGGATGAGACAAGTGAACAGGAGAGTTGAGATGAAGAGAACTCAAAGACCGGAATAGAAAGACCAGAAAACGACACAGGAAAGGTTGAAAAAG
This sequence comes from Saccostrea cuccullata, assembly GCF_032062105.1. Taxonomy (NCBI): domain Eukaryota; kingdom Metazoa; phylum Mollusca; class Bivalvia; order Ostreida; family Ostreidae; genus Saccostrea; species Saccostrea cuccullata. The sequence continues at coordinate 349,955 of NW_026933360.1, forward strand.
AGGAAAAAAGACAACTGGGAGACACAAGTGAAAAGAAGAATGCAGATGAAACTGTGACAGTGGAAAAGAGGAAAACTGGAGAAATATCTGATCAAAACAATAATGAAAAACCAAACACTATGGAACAGAATGGAGACCAGTCGGTTGATATTTCCATGGAAGAGATGACGCCTCAGGATCTTCTTAACCAATACGTTCTTGTATTATATGATGATGAGCCTTATCCAGGCATTGTAGTCGATTGTGATGATGATGAGATTTATGTTCGTTGTATGCACAGGGTTGGGAGAAATTTACAAACATGCTCCTTCTACTGGCCAAAAGCTGTGAAGGACGAATGCTGGTACAGCATTGATGATGTTTTGGGAGTAATTCCTCCACCACATCTTGTGGGAAGAAAATATTATGTAGAGAGCAAAATGTGGAACAAAGCTGTAAATAGCACAAAGCAATTAAAATTGTAAAACCAAAGATTCTAGATTTTCAACTTATATAAATATGTTTACCTTTTGGATATTTGAAGTTTTCCTCAGTGTTACTTTTTGTCTTTGGAGTTACAGTTTGTGGTTGGATATATAAATAAGTGTTTTCATTAATGATTCAATGCCATATGATATTATTCATTTATTATTCGGAGATGACACTTCGATTTCATTTGTTTAAAATCAGGTTTGTTTATAATTATGTTCCCCAAACGAAGTTGGGGAACATATTGTTTTTACACTGTTTCTTATTAAGGTCTTCCGTTTCAGACGGAAGACCTTATAGTGATTCTACTGTTTTTTCTTATTATTATTATTATTATTATTTTTTTCCCCAAATCTTGTCGGCAAGATTTCTCAGAGATGGCTGGACAGATTTTCATGAAATTTTCAGGGATGATAGAAAACTAAAATACGCCCAGGCGTTTTTTTCCTTTTTTCAAAATTCACTTCCGGTCGTCAGATTTGTCCGATTTCCGCTTTTTTCAAAATAATTTTGTCTAAGTCATATCTCAGAAACGGTAAGAGATAGAGACACCAAACTTATATGAGTAATAGATCTTGATAAGTAGGCATGTCCATTTGGGTTAAGATTGTCCGCCGTCACTTCCGGTCGTCACAGGAAGTGAACAAAAAAATCAAAAATTTCAACTTTTCTTTTATGAAACTTTTTTAAGATCACATTGTAGCATCTGATTTGTAGTTGCGAAATAGGTCAGTCCCATCGGAAACAAAAACGACAACTTCCGGTTATAAGAGAAAAACTGCATAATTCGAGTATTTTTCTTTCCCATAAATATTTTTTATAGATAAAGTATTTGTAATGATTTTTGGGTATGTTATCTAGACTGCAAATATCTACAGTAACGTCAAATATCTTTGTAAAATTCACTTCCGGTCGCGTGATTTCCTGTCCTCAAAATGAGAAGTTATCATAGCTAGATCTCGTAAACGGTAAGAGATGAAGACACTAAACTTATGGGAATGGTAGATCTTAATGAGTAGATAAATTCATTTGGGATACAATCGTCCGCCGTCACTTCCGGTCGTCACAGGAAGTGATCAAAGAAATCGAAAATTTCAATTTTTCTTTATGGAACCCTTTTTGGCGTCACATTATTGCATCTTATTTGTTGTTTTGAAGTATGTCAGTCCCACCGGAAGCAAAAACGACAACTTCCGGTTATAAGAGAAAAACTACATAATATGAGTATTTTTCTTTCCAATAAATATTTTTATAGATAAAATATTTGTAATGATTTTAGGGTATGTATTGTTATCTAGACTGCAAATATCTACAGTAACGTCAAATTCTTTTTAAAATTCATTTCCGGTCGTGTGATTTCCTGTCCTCAAAATGAGAAGTTATCATAGCTAGATCTCGTAAACGGTAAGAGATGAAGACATCAAACTTTTACAAATGGTAGATCTTGATGAGTTGACAAAACCAGTGGGAATAAGATTGTCCGCCGTCACTTCCGGTCGTCACAGGAAGTGATCAAAGAAATCGAAAACTTCAATTTTTCTTTATGGAAACGTTTTTGCATCACATTATAGCATCTTATTTGTAGTTTTGAAACATGTCTTTACCACCGGAAATAAAAACGGCAACTTCCGGTTATAAGAGAAAAATACCTATTATGAGTATTTTTCTTTCCTATAAATATTTTTTGTAGATAAATTATTATAGGAGTGATAGATCTTGATGAGTAGGCAAATTCATTTGGGTAAACATTGTCAGCAGTCGCTTCCGGTCGTCACAGAAGGTGAACAAATAAATAAAAAAATTCATTTTTTTTATGGAATCTTTCTTAGTAATACATTATAGCATCTTATTTGTAGTTATGAAATATGCCAGTGCCACTGGAAACAAAAACGACTACTTCCGGTTATGAGAGAAAAACAATATAAATTTAATTATGTACTATACCATTAATATTTTTTTTATAAAAAGAGCAGTTGAAATGATTTTAAGGCATGTTATTCAGACTGAAATGTCTATAGTAACCTCAAAAATCTCTTCAAAAATTTACCACCGGTCACGTGATTTCTTGTCCTCAAAGTGAGAAGATAACATTACGAGATCTCTTAAACTGTAACAGATCAAAACACCAAACTTTTATATGAATAATACACCAAGAAGATTGGGCAACAGATATAGGATAAAGTGCGTTCTCCGTCACTTCCGGTCGTCACAGAAAGTGATAAAAAATTGAAAATGATTTTTGTAAATGTTATTAGGACTATAATTGTCTAACGTAACGTTGAGAATCAAATCTTGGTAAGTTACACCTACGGCCGTTTGTTTTCCTGAATCATTTAAAATATTATATGCCTTTTTAAAATAGATAAAAGTTCATTCATGCAGATAAAGAGAGGAGAACGGAAGACCTTCTTTGTTGCTTTAGCAACAAGAGATTCTAGTTATGTTCCCCAAACGAAGTTGGGGAACATATTGTTTTTACTCTGTTTCTTATTATTATTATTTTTCTTCTTCCTGGGCACTTTTTTGTCCGCGAATGATCTCGTAAACTATACATCCAACTAAGGTGAAATGTTTTTAGGGTCAGTAGACATGTTATGTAGATTTGCGGAACGAAGGTCATTTTGCGCGCACGTGCTTGCAAGAGCGCGCATGTGCAACACGTGAATAACCAATATAATGTAGAGTGCCGTAACTTTTCTATTTTTTGATGAAATGTTTTGAAATTCATAATGTAAGGATGTATTAGTTGTATAAACAAGATGACGTGGTCAATATGGGAAGATCACACGCGCATGCACGTGCGCTACGCTCTGATTGGCTGAAACTTAAGTCTCAATATCTTTCTTGTTTTTTGACGAAATCCTTTGAAATTTTGAACATAGCCATGCATTAGGATTTCCTACAAAATGTTATATAGGAATTATCATGAAATCACGTGCATGCACGTGCGCTGCAATCTGATTGGCTGAAATTTTAAATAGCTATAACTCCCTTGGTTTTCAACCAAACAGGATGGGATTTGGACCATAGATATATATAATGGACTTCTACAAGAAGATATGGTCACCATGCACATGCATACACGTGCGTGTACAAACGCTGCAATCTGATTGGCTGAAATTTTAAATAGCTATAACTCCCTTGGTTTTCAACCAAACAGAATGGGATTTGGAACATAGATATATATATATATATATATAATGGACTTCTATAAGAAGGTATGGTCACCCTGCACATACAAACACGTGCGTGTAGGTGCGCTGCAATCTGATTGGCTGAAACTTTAAACAGCTATAACTCCCTTGGTTTTCAACCAAACAGGGTGGGATTTAGAACATAGATAGATGTAATGGACTTCTACAAGAAGGTATGGTCACCATGCTCATGTATGCACGTGCGTGCACGTGAAATGGGTAAAATCAAAAATACACTTGAATGAGCGTTTTTTTTTCATATTTTTGGATTTAGTACTTTAATATTTAGCATATTAAAATATATAGATTGTGTAGAGAATATGATATGGTCATTACGCACATGCATTAACATGCGCAAGTGTGCAATGATAAAATTTGAATGAACATGGTACACTTCTGGGTAAACGTTGTTAAAGTCTCAAATGCATAAAGTTTGTCTTATTTAATTACGCTTACAGGGAATATGACTATAAAAGGGAGTTGGGGAGCGTTTGGGGAACATCTGTAACGGTCCCCGTTACAATTAGCACTAGTTATCATTATTTTTCTTCTTCTTCTTCTTCCTGGGTACTTTTTTGTCCGGGAGTGATCTTGTAAACTACACATCCGACTTAGGTAAAACCTTTTTAGGGTCAGTAGGCATGTTATGTAGAATTGCGGAACGAAGGTCATTTTGCGCGCACGTGCTTGCAAGAGCGTGCACGTGCAACACGTGAATTGACCGATTTAATTGATATAGGCATAACTTTTTAAATTTTTGATGAAATGCTTTGAAACTCATAATATAAGGATATATTAGTAGCATAGACAAGATGACATGGTCAAAATAGCAAGATCTCACGCGCATGCACGTGCGCTTCGCTCTGATTGGCTGAAACTAAAGTCTCAATATCTTTCTTGTTTTTTGATAAAATCCTTTGAGATTTTGAATATAGTCATACATTAGTGAGGTCTACAGCCCGATATAAAAGAATTATCATGAAAGCATGTGCATGCATGTGTGCTTGCAAAAGCGCGCACGTGCAACACCAGAAATGTCCAATATAATTGATATAGACGTAACTATTTAACTTTTTGATGAAATGTTTTGAAACTTATAATAAAGGATATATTAGAAGCATAGATTAGAGGACATGGTCAAAATAGCAAGATCTCATGCGCATGCACGTGTGCTTCGCTCTGATTGGCTGAAACTAAAGTCTCAATATCTTTCTTGTTTTTCGACAAAATCCTTTTAAATTTTGAAGATGGTTATACATTATAAAGGTCTACAGCATGGTATATAAAAATTTTCATGAAAAGCATGCACATGCATGTGCTGCAATCTGATTGGCTGAAACTTAAAATGTCTATAACTTTCTTAGTTTCAACGAAACGGGATAAAATTTAGAATATGAATAGGTATAATGGATTCCTACATAATGGTACTATCAAAATTGAATGCACGAACATGCATTCATGCGCTTGCGCGCGTGAAATACGCAAATTGGCCAATATTTTTAAAAAGATTAAAATGTATATTGTTAGGAATTTTTTACTTATTCTCACGATATATAGAGATGTTAATTGTTTAGACAACATGCCATGATCATCTTGCATGTACATGCACGTGCGGGCGCGTACAATGCGTTACATGACATATAGTTGATATCATTGTAGCTTTTATAATTCTTTGATGAAATCCTTCGATACTGATCATGATTTTTAGCTCTACTGGTCAGAGACCAGAAGAGCTTATGCGATAGTAATGCGTCCGGCGTCCGTCCGTCTGTCTGTCTGTCCGTCTGTCTGTAAACAATTTTTCAAAATGCTACTCCTCCTACAGTTTTGGTCTAATATCAATATAACTTGGCACACAAGTAGACTACACTAAGATACATAATTCTGTGCATCGGTTTTTGATTTCGATGAACGGTGTTGCCGTGGTTACTAAAAATAGAAATTTCTGTGAAATTCTTTCAAAATGCTACTCCTCCTACAGTTTTGGTCTGATTTCAGTATAACTTGGCACACAAGTAGAATACACTAAGATACATAATTCTGTGTATCGGTTTTTGATTTCGATGAACGGTGTTGCCGTGGTTACTAAAAATAGAAATTTCTGTGAAATTGTTTCAAAATGCTACTCCTCCTACAGTTTTGATCTGATTTCAGTATAAGTTGGCAAACAAGTAGAATACACTAAGATACATAGTTCTGTGTATCGGTTTTTTATTTCAATGAATGGTGTTGCCGTGGTTACTAAAAATAGAAATTTCTGTGAAATTCTTTCAAAATGCTACTCCTCCTACAGTTTTGGTCTGATTTCAGTATAACTTGGCACACAAGTAGACTACACTAAGATACATAATTCTGTGCATCGGTTTTTGATTTCGATGAACGGTGTTGCCGTGGTTACTAAAAATAGAAATTTCTGTGAAATTGTTTCAAAATGCTACTCCTCCTACAGTTTTGGTCTGATTTCAATATAACTTGGCACACAAGTAGAATACACTAAGATACATAATTCTGTGTATCAAATTTTAATTTTGATGAACGGTGTTGCCGTGGTTACTAAAAATAGAAATGTCTGTAAAATTGTTTCAAAATGCTACTCCTCCTACAGTTTTGGTCTGATTTCAGTATAACTTGGCACACAAGTAGACTACACTAAGAACATAAAGAGACTTTATCAATGATCATTATTCTATTTAATGCTGTTTATAAAGTTTCAAATCCCAGCTGCTTAAGTACTTTCTTTTCCTTTGCTATAAATTCAAACCAGTAGAGCTTCAGTCTCGACAGAGACTTCTGGTTTAGAATGTCTTACAGTAATTATGCATAAAAAAAGGATTTGGGGAGCGTTTGGGGAACATCTGTAACGGTCCCCGTTACAATTAGCACTAGTTAATCAGTTGTGTCTATGTTGTTACAAATTTATCCTTGGTGTTACTAGTCAAATTCCACAAAATGTATAGTGAGATGAAATATCTTACCATTTTAAAAAAAAATGAAGAGTCATATTTGCATCTGCAGGGTACTATCACATCTATGTTTTTTAGAAGGAAGCGAAAGATTTTCTTTTAATTTTGTTTGAAATATTGCACAAAATATCCTTTGTGTTACTTTTATGTCACTGGTGTTATGTAAATATCCTTGGTGTTACCAACACAATTTTTTCTGAATTTATATTCTAAATCTTATACAATTTTATCGATACTTGGCACACACTATTGCCATTTTCTAATGCTTTGTATATGTGCAAAGCCAGTATTTTGTGCTTAAGTCAAATGATTTATGCTAAATTATATGAGTAAGAATTATCAAATGTTATAAAACTAACAATTTATTGCTATATGTTATCTACAAGTTCTCCATTAAGAACCATTCGATTTGTTTTAATAGAATAATTTTTATCAAAATGTTGAGATTATAATGCTACGAATCTGAAATATTTATAAGTTGTGATTTTACCATGACTTTTTACTATGTAACACCATGGACATTTATTCTTGGTTCAATCTACCTATGGCAGTTTTTTTAATAAATATTATTAGAATTCTAAGTGCTTCAACATTGTTTCTACACCTATGATGTTTGATTGATAAAATAAAACTTAAAAAAGAATAAATCTCAGTATTTATTTTCTCAGAATTCTGTGTGTGGAATTTGGACCAATTTTGAAAATGACTCATATGCTTAGCATAATGAACTTTTTCGATGGGGTAGGGCTTCTTCAAGGGGACACCAAGATTTCCAATAAAGAAATGGGGGTGTTGAGTCACGTTTTGTCCGCCATCACGTTATGTCCGCCGTCACGAAATGTCCGCCTCTTTTTCGGAAAAATCGTCACGTTATGTCCGCCGTCTCGAAATGTCCGCCTCATTTTCAGAAAAATCGTCACACTATGTCCGCCGCCACAAAATGTCCGCCTCTTTTTCAGAAAAATCGTCACACGATGTCCGCCGCTACAAAATGTCCGCCTTTCTTCTTAACAAATCGTAATATTATATTCCCTGCTACAAAATGTCTGTATTCTTTCTAAAACAAATCGTAATATTGTCCGCCAACAAGAAAAGTCCGCCTTTCTTCCGAAAAAAAAATCGTCGGATTTCGTCCGCCGCCAAGAAATGTCCATTTATTCTCGGTAATCTCGTCACTGATCACATAATGTCCGCCGTTTAGAAATGTCCTTCAATATTTCTGATTAAATTGTAAATATCGTCTCGTAATGTCCGCCAACACGAAGAGTGCGCACTTTCTTTTTTAAGAATGGAGACGTTTTATATACATTAAATTTTTTAATAAACTTAATTTCAAAATTATTTTAATCTTTTTCTATGAAATGATGTTCTCAATTTTTCAGCCTTAGTCGTAAGTTCTTTTTTAAAACGGGCCCCAGGCCTTTGCCGACTTGAACAAAACAATACAGAATTGTCCCTTTCTAAATTTTCAAATGATCACGTGCTTACTTCATCCAATGAGGGAACGCGTTGCGCGGTCTCACCTGGCCGCAGGTAGGTATCGGTTTTTACTTTGACCCCTGCTGCGCCACATGACAGGTCGATAAGAAAAATGAAGACTATTGGGTAAGTGTTAAACAAACAAGCCAGCATATATGTTGTAAAATAATTAAAACAGATTGATGATGAATTTATAATGATTTTCTATTATCATCATCTAATTGTTTAATAAATAAAGTCCTTCCAGATTTCTTTTTAAGCAGAATGTTCTCATAGCCGGCAATGCTATCTATTTATCATTCTTCATGTTTATCTTAACTAAATATCATTTCTTTAATTAAAAAACAACTTTTCACTTTTAACCAACTTGTATTTATATGTAAAGGATAACGTACATGTATATATGGCATAATGTTATCATTTAATTGTAAAAATATAAATTTAATGCAAATTGTCTAAAATTGAAAAATAATTTTTCTACGCGAAATGATACCTTACTTTAGTTACCTTTTCTTATAAACTTTGTTTTGATGCATCTGTCAGTTTATTCAATGCATACTCTTGTTTTTAGCATCCTTAATTCGGTTGGGGGGGAGTTAATATTTTCTTCATGATGGTTTAAAATTGTAGCTTCTGGCTCCAAGAATGAAAGAAGAAGCGGTTCTGACATGGTTAATTGTTAATGAATTGAATCAGTAATATATTTTTAGGAAAAAAAAAACTTGGTAAGAGAACGTAGAACGCATTTCAGAATTCCTGAAACTCAGCAAATGAATGCAATCTTATTGTATTTGAATTGAAGGTAAAAATTTTCCCATGCTGTAAAACAAAAGGTGTGAATCCCAGGTGTCTGTTGAAAAGGGCTTCATTGTTTTAGAATCACAGGTGTCATTAAATGTATTGTACACATCCTGTCTCTACCTGAAAGGGGGTATCTCGGTTGCGTTTGATGTAATTTTGACATGCCCCTCAATCAGTGCGATTTCTTCCATGGGTGTCTCACTTTTTTTTTTAATCTCAATTCCACCTATTCCCAGTTGCAAATAACAATAAATGTTTCTATAATTATTTAATTACAGTAATTACATTTCATCTTTGATTTACCTGTATATTGTACATTTGATGACAGAAAATAGTTTTAGAAAAAATGATTTATGCGTGGTAATCAAATATAATTATGCATTACATATATATAAAAAAAATGCATAATATATTGAAATTTTTGAAAACAAATGGTTACAAAACCCTCTTATATCTTGAATTTTAAACGTAAAATGAGAAGATTTTTTTTAAATGCATTAAATTAGCTGAATTTTTGCTAAATTAACGGGTATCAGTACTTCAGTAAAAAATGTTACCTTTAAATATTAGTAAAAAGTCTGATTTAGAATTTTCCTTTCAGTTGGTCATTGATCAACTGTTGATACAGCAGTAGTAATATGTTTTAAGTTAATTATTCTTTTACTTTAAAATTCCACAGATTCCCACATAAAATGTTACCTTTTCCTACCCGATTTTCAGAAAGTGGGAATAGTTAAAACAAACCCTTTCATCTACTTTAATTAGCTAATTAACAATTTTGATTTTTTTAAATTTAAAATACGTATATTTTTAATAAAGGTATAATTACTTGTATAAATACAAAACCTATATTGCCCAGAGTTCAGTATCAAGATCCCTATCCTCGCCTAGGAAACCCGATAACGATATAGATTTTAGTCTTCAATTTCTCTTAAATTTGTCAGTAACATTATGGGACTAATGATTTTTACCAAATTATTTTATATGATAAAAGACAAAGGTACAACACATAAGCCTCGTGATCAAAATGAAAGGAAGGGGTGGCTTAACTAACAAAAACGCATGGGGACTAAGCCCCGAATTTCAATGCCTATAACGCATGTTTGACTATTTTTAGAGTGCGACAAACCTGCGTCCGGAAAAAAAAGTACACAACATCAAAAATACACACATTACAGTTGTATGTTCAAAATATACATGCCAGGATGACGGAAAATGTACATGAAGCTACAGACTATGAAACTTATACGATTGCAAGATACGATTTTTAAAACAATAAAGTTTATAAAATAAACTATCGTGAAAGACAGAATACAATGCAGGATAACTGAACGATGGAATATTACGATTTAGAAGTTAATCAGAAGAAGACAGCCAATGTCCATATAATTTATTTCATAATATAAAGATCGATTCACCATTTAAAAAGAGAATTGACCAGCACGAGAAAACAGTTTCAAGCACGAAAAAGTGATGTATTCTTTTTTATACGCGTGTTTATTTTTCTTCAATTTTCTGTCAGTTTGCATGTCTATTCTCGATATAATACTTATAAGAGAGATCAAATCGTTGCATTCCGATGTACATGTGTGCTAATACTCCTTCTCTGGGTTACATGTAATATTATTTCGATTATTTAAGCTTAATATATTTGGATATTTACATGTACATTTGTTTTGAGTCAATGTTCCCCTTTGACACAGTAGAAGTTTAAAATACATTGTATTTCACTCTGCTGTCCTTTGGATGATTTCATTTCGGTGTATGATTTAAAAATATTAATGGTATGATCATGCATTATATCCATTGAAATCTGATGTAAACATAAAGAATATATTTCCAGAGAATGTAGACATTACATGTTGTAACACTGTTTATGTACAACGAGAAGTAAAATCGATGTCAATGTATTACATGTATTACATTTAGAGATAAAAAAAAACTTGGAATATCATTGAGAGTGGTCCTCCTACTTCAACTCAGTAAAATAAACTTTAATGTGTTATATATTTAACATTAATCGGAACGCGTTCGAGCGGAGATCAACAACCATTTTTTTTCAATTTTTGTAGAGAAAAAAAAAAGCCCGGCTCTATATAAGTCAGATCCCTATTCATATTGAAGTCAACGTTTACATAAAGTTTTTCTCATATCCTTTGGAAGATAAATCAATTTTATTTATTTTAAAATAATGCATTAATTAAATAACCTAAAAATTAAAAAAAAAATCATATTATCTATCTGCAGTACTCAAAAGATTGTAACTCAATCGGCAATCCTCGGCTGAATCCGCTACACTCCATTTACTTGTGACCTTTACTAGGAAAGGTCATTGCCCTTTGTCAACTCTCCTGTTAAAATGGTAGCATTCCGTTATTATTTCCAAAGTGTTCACTTTCAAACAATCTGACTGAAAGAGTGCTTTTTTAAATGAAATTTATTTATATAATATAGATTTGATTGTACTACTTTGTGAATGTGCCTATTCAAAATACTCTGTAAAACAAAGTCGAAAAAACTTGCGATACGTTACGCAAGGCAGGGGAGGGGGCGGGGGGAGGGGAGGGGCGTCCTTAAACATTAAACACATGTCATTCAACACCCTCGAGTACAACAATATATAGACACGCACACACACTCACACACAATATTTGTTGAAAAATCTTTTGTATCCTCGTGAAAACGAACCCCCATTGCAAATGACCTTGTGAAAAATTCATGTTTATATTTTATGTACAGAGAAAATTCAAATTGACTTCCTTATGCATGATACTTAGTACCCATAGTTTATTAATGCAAGTGCACATTATGGCGTTATTATTCTCTCCCCTTCAAGGTAATAAATCACATCAACATGATTACGTTGGCGCAATTTATTCCTTGATTTACTCATCCCGTCAATATGTAATACGTTTAATTTTTTTAGGAAAAAAAATTCCATCCGCGTACTGCCCACATTCGGCTATTGTTTTACCTTAGATGAGAGGGCAAATAGAAAAAAAAAACCTTTATCAGATTGAAGAAGCACAGGTGCCCGTAGACAGGACCCCCCCCCCCTCCCTCCTGAATACAGGACAAAACATGAGTATATTAAAATCACTCGGAGAATGATTACATTTTATGATAATGATTTTCATTTTCAAAATATTTTTAAAAAGATATAAAGAAAAAAAGTAGGTTTATTTCCAATAATTTTGTTTTCATCTCCGATATTTTCAGGTAGTGTTTTTCGACAATAAAAGCATTGAATACTGTTGACCTAATACACACAATAGAATTGGAAAAGGCTTGTTTGCTAGTACTGAAGTTATCTGAATTTATGAATATCCCATCAAATTGTTTGACTTTCTGACACTGTCGGTTCGCATTTCTTCGAATCATAAAAAAGACGCATGAAGTATCAATGAACACATTTACGTATATGCATTTACTTATGGATATAAATTAAAATAGACGAAGAGTTTAATTTATGATATATTGAACTTGAAGTGAATAGGAAAGAATACAGAATCTTAAGAAGCAACGAAATTGAAAGAATGAATACAACTGAATATCGTGAGGGGTAATAATATATGCAGGGATTTTATCGCTAATAAATAGTCTCTAATAAAAAAAACTACGAAAAGTATCAGATATATTATTATTTTAGCAACCCTTCTTTAGTCATCCTTTTTCTGTTGAAAATCATGAAAGTCTGTCAGAAAGGTCTGGAAACATTTATTAAAGGACATGTTTTCAAAAGAATCAGGCTATAGCAATATCATGTTTACTGCCAATTTTATTTATAAAACGTACCCTATAACATGTACAAACTTTGAATAAATGAACCTAAACCACGTGTCTTGAATTCAAATCACAATAACATTAGTAGAGGTGTAACAGATGTTTCCTACCTCCATCTTGAAAGAGTTCCGCTACGTTGAGCAATCGCAAAATCAAGTGTAATAATTTATTCTTGGTGAGTATTCTCTTATATTATACTTTCATGTAAATTACTTGAATCTGATTCGTCGAGAAACATTTGATAAAAAACACTACTACCCGCTGAATAATGAAGCCACGCCCTCCTGCGTAGCAACAGTCAACATTGCTTGACGACGGACAGTATTACAAAAAATAGCGACTGCGCGGAATTTATGCGCGCACGGTTCACTGTAATATGAATTTATATAAAACATTCAATATAATATAATAAATATTGCATGTAGTTGAGTGTAACATTGAAAATTTTCACCCCTCGAAAACTATTGTAAACCTCGGCTGTGCCTCAGTTGACAATGGTTTTCTTGGGGTGAAAATTTTCAATGTTACACACAACAACATGCAATATTTATATAAATGTCTATCATCAATAGATTTTGTTAAATTATTACAACTAAGTTTGGTTTCTTAATAATAGACCAGTGTAGTCCTGTGATGCTAGAAAAATTAATTTGTTGCAGGCTAGCTAGGTTACTACGGGGGAAATGTCATCTCGAGAAAACTACCGTTGACCAAGGCAAAGTCAATGTCAACAAGGCATTCCGAGGAATGACATTTTTACGTTATCCTCGCTAACCTACATTTTAGTGGATCAGATGAGTTATGAGGACCTTTTGCTATCTGTTTGTGTTCGTCGTCGTGCGTCATCTTTACTTTGCTTCTCAGCTTCAATTCTGCAAGAGTTGAAAATTATAACAGCCAAGTTTGGTTTATAAAACCTTTTGGATGTTAATGATGGACCAGTGTAGTCCTGTGATGCTAGAAAAATTAACTTGTTGCAGGCTATAGCTAGGTTACTACGGGGGAAATGTCATCTCGAGAAAACTACCGTTGACCAAGGCAAAGTCGATGTCAACAAAGCATTTCGAGGGATGACATTTTTACGTTATCCTCGCTAACCTACAACATATTAGTGGGTCAGATAATATATGAGGACCTTTTGCTATCTGTTTGTGTTCGTCGTCGTGCGTCATCCTTTACACGGCTTCTCAGCTTCAATTCTTGAAGAGTGGAGATTATTACTAGTACTGAAATGTCTTTTTTATTATATTTTATGAATTCTTTCGTGGACTATACGTGATATCTCGGATAATACAAGATTAATTTCGAGAATTCTTTCTAATTTGTTCTCAGTGAGTGAGAGTCAATGAAGTGTGTAGCCCATTTGCCTTTTGTTATGTCTTAGTAATGTAGTATTTTTGCTGTTTTAGGCTAGTTTTAGTAATCAGCGTAATCTTCCTTTGGTGGAGGACCTTAGGAGCACCAGTCAATAGGACGATTAGACCAATATCGGATGAAAGATACCACATCATGTACGGTAACGTTAAATAAACCACAAGACATATTCTGTTTCAACAAAATTGATCGATTTCGTTTGTTTATTTGTTTGTCTGTCTGTCTGTTGTCAATTTTGACCTTTAACACAACTTTTGAACCATGAGAGATAGCATCGTCGGAAACCCACGGGTGATCTCGTCTTTACTCATCACCCGTGGGCAAATTAACACGACGAAAAATCGTCGTATGTAATTAAATATGCATGGCTCATTTGATTGGCTGCTTCACAGAGTCGCGATGCCAAACAACGAAACATGTAAAGGCTAGCATTAATCTTCAAATATTTATTTTAATTTATTTTCCTTTTAAAATTCAAAACAATTTATTTACTTTTTAACATTCAAAACAATGCGTTAAATTTATGTGTCGTCTAAATATACAGTTTGTATACATAAGCTACACAGCCCACTCCGACGAACTGTTTGGTCAACCCTTGTACTAGTAGACTCAGTATCTCCATTTAACTGTAATCATGAAGATTTTATTATTTTTTCATCGCAGATATCATCTCAGGAACGGGACTTTCAAAGAGAAAAGCAACAATGGAAGAAAAAATGCAGCAAGGATGATTCGTCACTGGAGAAACTAATACCATTTGTCTGTTGCCAATTGCCTCAACCCATTGACCGCGGCTCAAGAAAAAGGTATTTTGGTTGATAGTAAAATGGTTTTAAGGTTAAATGAAATAAGTTCCGCGGCAAAACAGGCATTCGAGGAAAGAAAGTATGCGGGTTCACGAAAAATTCGACATTGTTTAAACATCACAATAAAGCTAGGCCGCCGTTCGAAACAGGAAAATTAATCGGCACAAAACACAACGCTTCTCTTACAAAATCAGGTTTTCCAGTGGGGTGTCGCGTTGATAAATGTACAAAACATAGCTGCACCAAGAAAGACAGGTTATTTCCCTTAAGTCTTAACTCATCATTTTATTCATCTCCACCTTCTTTATCTCCTATGGAGTTAGGATAAACGATTCAAATAACGGGTATGCTCTATTGTTCTTTATCTGATTTTAATTACAATTCACATTCGTCTATATATACATGTATATGAACAGCCTGCCTGCCGAGAAAATCATTATGTGCATTTAAAAAAACATGATTTACTTTCATGTTTAATATTTATAACATTTAAGAAGGAAGAAATAATTTAGAGTGTGCTGCAATATTAAATACGATTATCGTTGTATGAAATAATTCCACACATGTGATTGATGTGAAATAACTTAGGAAAATACATGTAAAACTTAAAAAAAAAAAGAAGTATAGCCTTGCGTTCATTAAACTGAATTGTTGCGTGCTCTACAAAATCAGTCCTTGGTTTAAAAAAAACATCTTCAACCTTTTTTGAAATAAAAAATGAATTAATTATAAATTTAATCACACTGGTATTGATAAGTTTTAAAGTATGTACTTGTATATACAGATGTATGAGTAACTTAAGACTTCAACCACGTTTCTTCCCAAGTCATGTAAAAGAACCGAGGAAAAACTGAGAAAATTGAAGTACTTTTTAAAAATTTATTAGTTCTGGATTTATCGTAATACCGGTATAATATTGGCGTCGGGAGCAACCTGAAATAAAAAAAAGGAAACAAGGCAGGAGAAGGTGACACTTTAAATATGTAAATGATTCTCTTCATCTACCTGTAATAATATTGAAACTATGCACATGTAGCCCAGAAATTTAGACAAAATATATTCACAATGACAGATGTAGATGTGTCGGACCTGGAACAGATTTTGTCGTCACATAACGCCCATGGCACGCAGATTTTTTTTAATGTGAAAAAATAGGAGAAGGGGTAGGTTGTATGTTTCACTTATAAAAAGGAAGGATTAGTCGTCAACTTGCCTCTCTTTAGAATATCCTAGTTGTTCGTTTGCCAGTACCCCATGGATAATGTCTAATTAAAGACGTACAGTTTATTAAAGAACTTAATGGGAAAAAAATCACTGCAAAAATTAAAACATGAATTGTAAAAAGTTTCAGTGGTACATTTGTTTGTATTTGTATGCTAATAGCAAGCATCGCGAAGCGACGCTCGTCACTGCGAGCTCTTAAAGCAACGCCTGTGCGAAGAGAAAATTCGGACTACTGCACATTCATTCGATAGAATTTTTTGACGCAGTAATTTGGACCCACAATGCATCACTTGTTTTAGTTACGCTCTTGCGAGAATGACAGCAAAAGTTCCACAAAAAGTTTACCCGCCTTGATTTAATGGATACATATTAAAGATAAAAAGTAAACGAAACATTCTCCATTAACTTTCAGCACTGTTCAGATTTTTTTTCTTGATATTGCACATACAACGTCATATGACGTCAGAGTCTAGACGCACTAAATGTCACGAGCGGCTTGACGAGCCCGATCTAAATAAAAACAATAGAAGAGTTTATGCTCGTTCTAATGCAATCTCTCACCAGAGGGCGCGCTCCGCTTCGTGTTGGAGCGATGAGCGTAAAATGCCCTCTGGTGAGAGATTGGCTCTAACGGTCGCAATTTGGACCCACAATGCATCACTTGTTTTAGTTACGTTCTCGCGAGAATGACAGCAAAAGTTCAACAAAAAGTTTACTTGCCTTGATTTAATGGATACATATTGAAGATAAATAGTAAACGAAACATTCTCCATTAACTTTCATCACTGTTCAGGTTTTTTTCTTGATATTGCACATACGACGTCATATGACGTCAGAGTCTAGACGCACTAAATGTCACGAGCGGTTTGACTAGCCCGATCTAAATTAAAACAATAGAAGAGTTTACGCTCGCTCTAACGGTCGCAACGTCAACATACTATTTATTTTCGAAACGGATTTACAAATCACCTGTTATGATTTTAGAAGAGATCATCCACTACCCCATCTCTCTCTCACTGTGTAAAAGATCTGATATTCTTACTTATATAAGTTTTTGCCTTTTAATATGTTCTACGCTGCGACAGTTGGGGCGAGCGCAGTTACTTACTATAAAAAAAAAATACACAGCTGTTCGTTGCACTGTCTAACCTCAGTTCATTAAAAATGAGGAAAAGAATTAAGGAAAAACATCATTTTCCAGGCATCGGGATCGAGATTCCGAACTTTTCGGGAGTTTCCGACAAAATGGGAAAAACCCGAGCCGTTTAAGTGAGGAAAGTATGACGTAAAATAAAAAGTCCTGTTGACTTAGAACTCAAACAATAGTTTTGTTGCATGGATATTGCATTAAATCGTTGTTTGTATACTAATTTTTTTCAAGTAAGTTGTTGCTATGTTTTAGCCAACATGTTGCTATGCACCGCAAAGCATTATTGGGAGTTTGGAATTTTTATCTGTTATCGTCTAAATTACAAGAATCTTGTGAAACGAAATAAATTATGGAATCCCAGCAACTTGGTAATTTTTTTTAAAATGAAATAAAAAATGTCAATCTGTAGCACTTCTTTTGTTCTTTCAAAATTTAGAAATATATCGAAATAGTTTCAATATATACGGCACTATTTTGTTTGGAATTTATACACACATTAATAATTTTTCATTTTGAATCTAAGGAGACAGAGTTAGAAAATATTTACTACCAGGGAGCTTAAACACGTAAAATCATTGACAAAACATACAAAAAAATCGATGTTTATACGATTTTTGTTGACATTTACTAAAGGTTCATTCTCTATAAGGCCATTTTCCGGCCTACGATAAAATCACTTTAAAATGTGATTTTATATAACTATAATCATTCTAGTTCATGATCTTGATGTTTGTTTATCAACATCGATCATCTAAGTCACGTGATTTAGAAATAAAAAATGGCCGTCAGTTAAAGAAAAATTGAGGGTGGGTCTATTCAAATCAAGTTTCTATGCATATTTCTGAATGTAAATGATCAAAATTTGTTTATTTATGTCGGAAATACATCAGACATAAGTAATGAATTGGAAGATTTTATAAATTTAAGGCTCAAGATATTTTTTATGACAAGAATTCCAATGCATCCACATTTTGCATATTTTGAACATAAATCTTTACAAAATTCACACTGTATGATGCTGAAAGAATGTTTGATTAGTATTTTATTAATAGTTATATATCATGTATAATTATATTATAATTGTATATCATTTCTATAGATGTGTTACTTATTTTACGCATTAAATAACCATTTTAGAAATGAGGTTTCTGAGTTTCTATTGACCTATAAATGTTATGTATCAAATGTTGAAAGCACTGAATGGATTTGATTGTGATTAGATAAAACTGAAATAGCAATTAAGAAAAGAAATTCAACAATTGCAAAAAATAAAGAATTAACAGCATAAAAAACATCAATACAAGTACATGTTGACTAGCCATACATGTAGATAGTCAATACATATACATGTAACTCAGAGCGGTTGCATTAAAATATACATCTCCAAGTGAAATGAAATATCGTCGTAAAACGGCTTTGCTTTTATTCAATTACTCGTGTTGCACGATATATTTAATTAAAAATGCCATCTAAACTTCATGTATTTACATATATAAAAATTGAGACCCCCCACTCTTTCTAACGGCACAACATAAAATGGAGTAGAATTTTAACAGTTCCTTCAACTATGCAAATCAGAGGTTTTCGTATATACTAGTATACGGACTTAAAATTCTACAACATCCCAGGTACAAAATGGACCCTAAGGGTTTGATGTTCCTTTCGCACTCTTGAAACCTGTGGGTTAAATTCAGTCTCCTTCCTAGTGCAGCGTCAAAAACTTGTTTTAAACAGATAGTGACAGTTCCCTACCTAAGTCTTTAGCATTTAAAGTGAATATCATGGGTCTTTAGGATATTATCTTTTTAAAAAAGGTCCAGTCCCGCGTTAGGCGTTGGTCAGTAATGCAACTGTGCATAAACACTTGACCTTAAGTGGATGATCTCTTTATCTGGTTGAAAAATCCTTAAATGTGGTAAAGCAACATTCAATTATAAATTACATATTACATATAGGAATCCCTCTACTCCTTACCATTTTATTTTTTTAGGCAGGACTACTGTTCTCGTAACTTATATCGATGCTATCAAAGTAGTGTGATGAATAGATTGAGTCTTCTCTATAAACACATGCAGTTAACAAAATATGGATCACATGTTACTCGTACGGAAGTGTCCATATAAAAATTATGTGTGTACCCATAGGAAAAAAGTCTATAACACAAATAGGAAATGCATTTTACCGCTTCAACAAAGACGGCTTTTATCATTTCTAGAAGATATACAGTACTCATTAGTAAATACAAAGAATATATGCAATACTGATAACGGAATTTAAACAAGTAGCATATAAAGATAAACTAAACTATCATTATAAATATAAAAGATAACTCATATTCACACCTTACAGTCTATAAAAGATTTTATTTCTTAATTTTTATCAGACATTTCAATGAAACGTCTCCACTTGTAATTTCATGATATCCAGTCCTCTCAGTCCTTTGATTTTAAATTTTGTAAGTAAAAATTTCACATTTATTTTTAGTAAATATGCATACCTGATATAAGTCTTAGTAAATCATCAGAAAATTGTACTCTAACCAAAATTTCATAAAAAGAAATAATCTACATAAGCTGATATTCTTCATTGTGAGTAGTTAGCTTTTTCTGCAAATATCGTAAAAATGAAACGAAAAGTTTTTATTTGGATGTCATAACCACCTTTAACCAAACTCATAATTTGGTAGTCACTTTTTATGTTTATTAGAAATTTACATGCAAATTTTGGTGTTGGTTAAAGGTGGTTATGACATACGTATGAGTTATCTAACACAGCCACCCTCTTGAGTTTTCCCATTACTCTAATGCTAATACGGACCGACAGTACCTTACTTTGTGACCCTATATCATTAAAAATACTATTGTATCATTAACCAACCGATATTTATCATTAAATTGGAACATAAATCTAGTGATTAATGCAATTTTTAAGGGAAAAAATACTATCTGAAAATTTGATGTCATTGTAGGCCGCAAAACGGCCTTATAGAGAATGATCCTTTGGCAATCCGAATTACTTTTTAGACGACAACAGAAGTGTAAGCGGAGCGCGCCCTCTGGTGAGAGATTGTGACGTATGTACAGATTTCAATCCGAATTTCCTTTGTTCATACACGCTATAATCTTAAATACTAAAATTGATTTCAAAGCAAACACGGCGTAATATTTATTAAACCTCCAAAATACGGGTAAAATTTAACCAACTAGGTCTTAAACAATAAGTTAAATAACAATCAATCGATCTAAATCATTTAATTATACGAACAATGAAGAGAAAAAAAAAGACCAAATAAAGAAACGAATCAGGTAACTTTAACTTAATATAAACGCGTGTTTGTATTAAAATTACGCCAATATATTGATGAATAACGGAGAAAAGTTACTGCATTGAAAATATGACCGAATTATGGCGTTATTAGTACCTTTATGGCGTCAAGTCACGTGATCCAAACATGGCGGCTCCCATAAATAAGGTTAGGGAATAGAGTTTATGATGGTAAGGCCCCTTTCCCCTGAACAACCTTCCAGTTGGAGCTACAGTGTACCAATCTCGCCAAACATATAACATTATGGAAAATAGGGTACGACCAGACTGTCTATATCCATTTGAAGTTAAATCAACTTAAATTTTAAATTTTTTTTTTTTTTGGGGGGGGGGGGGGGGGTAATTATTAATAGTTCTATTTATACCCTCTTCGTAGAACAGTACATTTATCGCTACAATGCCCATCTTTAGTCCGCGCTTTATAAATGTACAAAGAACCGTACATGGTCATGCATAAGAACTGTATTCCCTGGTCACTTAAAAAGGTTTGCTATTTGGTTAGGTGTTCTCCACACTTATTATCTTTTAAAGACACATTACTGAGGGCTTTGTTTATCATATCTCCAAACACGGGAATTTTTGAGACTGCATTAGATTGCAAACTTTCTTTGAAACATTATAGATATGAACATTATAGATATAAAGAATTTAGGATTCAGTTTCTGCGTCATCAATTACACATTTCTGTATGGAGCGGTAATGTATGGTGTCCGGATAGGGCCATTTACGTTAGCGCGATATTGCGTTCAGATAAACGAGACATCGCGCTAACACACAACACGCCGTCACGCTAATGCAACTTTGCTCCATAAGCCGTCACGCCGATCATCTTTGCACAACGCGCCGTCGCGCTAACACACAACACACCGTTGCATTAACACAACATTGAACAATGCGCCGTCGCGCTAACACACAACGCGCAGTCACGCTTACGCTTACAGTGCATTGTGCAAAGTTATGTTGTTTGCGCGACGGCGCGTTGTGTGTTTGCGCGACAGCGCGTTGTGCAAAGTTGCGTTAGGGCGACGGCGCGTTATGTGTTAGCGCGACAGCGTGTTGTGTGTTATCGCCATGGCGCGTTTATCTGAATGCCACGTTGCGCTAATGCAAATTGCGCTATCCGGACACCATATAGTAATGAGAATCAATCGTCTTATTGATGTGAGATGTAAGGTTGATAAGCGCGCAACATTTTAATGAGGAGTAGCGATAATGATTAGATAGTTTAGCAGTATTATTGAACTCCCAGCGTACTTCATGATGAGGATATTTAGGCGTAATTTATAACCAAATTACCCATTTATTATCAACACGGTAATTGATTTCAAAACCCAATTAGTATAACTTCCGAAAGATTTTTTTAAAAATCATATTAATAAATATTTTTATATAAGATAATTGCATTTTAATTATAAGGTGACAAAAAGAGATTATCATTATTTAATTACATAATTTGCCTCGAGTTTGTTATAACTGTAATTTTGTAATTTTATTTTATAGCCACCATGAGAGCTGTCATATTCGGTTCATCCTACGTAAAGGTAGCTTCAAGCTTTACAGACTTTGTCCTGCCATTTGAAGTCGGGTGTTTTTGAGTTGGTGGGATGACAGCTTCTCAACCTTGTCCAACTGGGTAACGGTAAAGTGCGAAACGAAATAGAAAAGAAACGAAATCTACCGAAACGAAGCGAAACAAAACTTTCAGAATGTTTTTTTTCAAATTAAGGTATACCTGTATACATCAAGTTATAAGATGTGATGCGTAACTGTATATGGTCTTTTTTTACTTCATATGAAATTTATATAGTAAGCTTGTTTACACAGGCAATTGTTTCATATGAGGGGTACCCTACTTGTTTTTAACACTAGGTACCTAACTCAAGTTCAGGCACCCTCGCTTTAAATTCATATTTTGTTAATATTTCAATAATTGACATACATTAAATTGACATCGGTCGTTTTGAGAGAATATTTCCTTGTCAATTAAATCCTATTAGACGTCTTTTGTCGAGCCTCTTTATTGCAAACTACTCATTTCTCCCTCGAAAATTACCCCTATACAAAATAAGGCCGTAGGAACGTAGATGGGATACACACTGCGGTTAGAGTTACATGTATAAGTGAACGATAAAACCACCCAGACAGCTCGCATTGAAATACTCGTAAGTCTCTGTAAAACGTCGGTTTTGATAGATATGTTGCATCATGGGCGTCGCAAGCAAATTGACGGGGGGGGGGGGGGGGCGTAACCAACCAGAAAGGAAAACCCCAAATTTAAAATCCGGTTTAATATATAAAATATTAATATAAGTGGGGGGGGGGCTAAACCTCCCTGCGTTTATGTCATACTTAATTTTGTTAATATAACACTAAATAATTACCACTTAATTACCTCGATAAAAAATAGGACCGTGTGTACGTAGGAAGGATACACAAGATTCTGGTTGGAGTTACCTGTATAATTGAACTATAAAACCAGACATCTCGGAATGAAATACTAAATACTCGGAAATCTCTGGTTTATCCTATGTTTTTAGACATTCGCTACATACAACGGTACAGTGACTTTATTTTGACCCGTACATAAACGAGCCTTTACATGTAACATATCAGTTTTGATAGATATCTTGTATCTATATAAATAAGGGCTGGAAATAAATGTAAGACATAAAAATTTGAAAATAGTTCACATATTGAAATTTTACATGCATATAGTACGTACGTTCGTGCATATTTGCAGCTGGCAAGCATGTAAATAGATCATTAGACTGACAAGGGAGCATAATTTTTCGTTAATCAAATTTTATATTAACAAGTGCAAGAACTACACATGAATTTTATTTGAAGTAAAAAAAAAGTCCTCAAGGAGTTACACATATATAAATATAATACATGATTTACTTTGATTTGGGGGAAAAACACAGATTTCAATAGTTTGTTTCGTTTCGTTTCGACAGATTTCGTTTTGAGTATGTTTCGTTTTGTCTTGATTTCGTTTTGGTAGATTTTGTTTCGTTTCGGTAGATTTCTATTCGTTTTGTTTCTTTTTCGTTTCGCACTTTACAGGTACCCTGTCCAAATATCATCTCCAAGATGTTGAGGTACCCACAACCCGGACACCGTTGTAGTGTGCTTAGGGGGAAACGACATTTCCAGTGGAGCCGAGGCGTCTACAGATTTGACTGTCTGACAAGCCTTTTCGACCAAATTAAAGTCTTGAGTCCCAGCTGCAGACAACCAGAGATTTTCTTCACAGATCGTTTCTAGAGCCAGAGGAAGATTTCGATTTCCTCTGCAGCGTGATGCAAGGCGTAGGACTGTTAACAATAAGATGAAGAAAATCCTTGGCAGAACCTACATCAGAATAGATGTCAAATTTCCCAGACATTACCTTTCCGATGAGACCCACTTCAACGGGGCGGGAACAGTCCTCTTCTTGCTTTCAATAAGCAAGACCATCAAGAGTCGCTCCTACAGGTTGACAATAAACGGCCCTTGTAAGGGCCATTCAATTAATCGAAAAGATACCTATGAATACAGAGTGACGTAGAAACGTCGCACTTGACGTATATGCCCATTTATTTTACCGAACTTACTTGTAAATGAAAAAGAAATACGTAATACCTATAAATATACACATATAGTATATAATACACAATTACTAAAAACTTTATTTTTATAATTCCCGGATATTTGATTTCGGCTCAAGTGATATTTGCTCGATTTTTTATTTAAACTCGTCATATCTACACAAAACATTTTAGTTAGGAATTTAAAACAAGAAACATTTAGATTTAAGCGGCAAACCACAATGTTCCTGTTATGAGGCAACAAACTGAAATTACTTTATCTGTTATTAATAAAATATATATCATAAAAATCTATAAAAATGCCACATTAAAACAGTGCATGCAATATTGCAGGCGCGTATTTTATTTGAACAACCGATTTTTTTTCATACATAAATTTTATAAGTAGCCTATCACGAGCTTATTACCGGTACTTATGTTAAAACACAGCAAATATTCGGAATCTCTTTCACTCACTCTAGCATATCCCAAACGCAACTTCTCGAGCCTTTCCGACTAGCGGAAAAACGACCTCGAATGTATATGGTAGACGCCATGACAACCCCCCCTTTTCACGATCTTTGAAATAAATGCATGGAGACATTTAATCTGTCGAATATGCAGTTTAACTTTATTCAATGTAATGATATTACTTAAAATATACTGTAGAAGAGACTTCTAGCTCCGTCTATCCTATATTTGAATAAACAGGAAATGTATAAAATTTTAACATCCGGTAATGTTAATACATTCGAAGTTGTTTTTCCGACCTCCGACGGAAAGACCCGAGATGATGCGATTGTAGCATATCCCAAAGGAGGTGTAATTCCACCTCCCCCCCCCCCCATCCCATCCAGATTTGCTAAATTGCATTTCCTTTTATTTTGGAAAAGTATAAAACGTGCTTTATCCTTGTCTGCTGCAGCAAAAATTTCGTATTTGTGAGAAATTAAAATTTTACATATAATGAAAATCCTTAGAAAATGTATATATGTACAATCTGTACCTATATATACATGCTAATACTCTCTCCGCTTCAAATTTCGTCAATCAATTCTTACCCGATTATTTATTTTATTTTGATTGCATTTTTACAACATGCCATTAAATTCTCAAATACCGTAAACAATCAAGAGGAATTAAATAAATCACCATTAATTGATCGAAACAATGTAGTTCAATGAAATCATTTGTAGCAAATTAGATAAGACAAACCGTTATCATTAATAAACACTATTTTCAATCTTTGACGGACATTTTGTTGGGGCAGACATAACGAGAAGACAATATTGGATGATCGGCGGACACTTCGTGACGGCAGAAATAGTGTGCCGAGTTTTCTTTTTCTTTTTTATTTTGGGGGGGGGGGAGGCGGACATTTCTTGGCGACGGACATAATATTACTATTTTGGGGGGAGAAAGGCGGACATTTTGTAGCGACAGACATGTGTGACGATTTATCTGAAAGAGGCGGACATTTCGTGACGGCGGACATAACGTGACGATTTTACCGAAAAAGAGGCGGACATTTCGTGACGGCGGACATAACGTGACGATTTTTCCGAAAAAGAGGCGGACATTTCGTGACGGCGGACATAACGTGACGGCGGACAAAACGTGACTCAACAGGGGGTCTAGAAATCTTCTATAAATGGGAGAACAGGGAAAACAATTGCAATTTTCAACGCATCAAATGGCAAACCATGTCATATCCATGCAACCCATCTTGATTGGTTTAACAGGCTTCTGCTTCTTCAAAAACCCATGTCAATGAAACTAGGATCTATTTTATGTTTTAGGATGTTATGTTGGAGAAATAGGTTCCATTAATGTATTTCTCCTTGGTTATTGTCTCTTAAAATCGTTTTTCATTTGTTAAATTGCACTTTCCTTTACTCTTCTGTACCATGACAGCTTTCAATGTATTTATGCACCGCACTCATAACATCTTTTTTTTCTTAAATTAAAAAATAATACTTGAAGCAGTGGAGTATATGAATGACACATTATACACTCCTTTTGCTAAATGACAGAAATATCATGTGAGAAAACTTTAGTAGACAGATGTAATAATTGGAACAAAACTGGATACTATTAACCACAAACCATCTAATTAAATCTATGTATAAGGGGACAGCCATTTGATTCTGAAAGGGGGAGGGGGGCTGGCACATTGTTTTCGAGTCAGATTATTTATTTCCATACCCCACCCCACCCCCTCAGAATCAAATGGACGTCTTCTAAGAAGAAAAATCACTTAACAGAGGAGTGCATTAATGCTGTTATGTATAACCGTTTGTGTCAATACCTGGGTAGTTTAGGTATGTGGTTCACAGCTGCATCTCGTTGTGGCTGCTCGATAAAACCTCTGGTGCAGACATTTTTGTTACTTGAAATCTTCCATGATGGCCGTTCCCTAGCTCAAAGATTAAACACTTCAAAAGCTCTTAAGTCTTTCATCATTTTTTCTACAAAGGGAAAACACAAGCTATACTTAATGTTACATGCGACAAGAGACCAAGTGATTTTTTCCTCTTTGGATTTCTACTATAGCAACCGGTGTAAATTTGCCTTGTATGGTCTGTATGGTCTTGTATGATTGTGAAATCTCATAAATAGCGGAGCGTATGTAACAGAATGAACATACGATTCATCATCTAGAAATTAATCGGCACCAATGGGAACGGAATTTAAGAACTGTCGGAGTACAGAGACGTTTTGGAAAAGCTAGAGAGTTGCATTCTGGTTATATACATACGTACTCTGGAGTGTACATCCAAAAAGACTTTGAGTTCCTGGTTGACAATGTATGTGTTGTTTTTGGAGACCAGGTCTTCCAACAATCTATTTCAATTTCCAGTTGGGTACAAATTGCGCCCCGTTGTTAGCAGACCTGTTTATGAATTCGTATGAAGCAGAATTTGTCCAAAATCTTCTACGTGAAAAAGAAGACTTGCTGTGGCCTTCAACTCGACATTTAGATATATTAGATACTACGTATTGTCAATTAACAATGGTTATTTCTATTTTTATGTCGATATGACCTGTCCTTGTGAGCTTAAAATAAAAGATACCACAGAGTCTGACACATTTGTTTCAGATTTGGATATTTTACGTGAACCTCTTGGCCCACGAACCTTATAGGTCACCGAGTATCACGTACCAACTTTCCAACAATTGTATTTGGTTCGTGTTTTAAACCAGAGGCCATTCTCATAATTATACACTTGCATGCTTACTCTAGTTACTTGATACTCAGAGGTAGATCAGAGTAACAGAAAAAATGCATTCCACTTCATAACCAGTTGTGCACCACTGACCCTGGGGCTCTATATGTGAAAAGTTTGGAAATTTTATCATAAATTTTATTTCATCATAAATGATTGATTAATATCAAAGAGCAGATTTTGAAGCATTAATTCAATTTCAGACTATGTAACCCCCTCCCCCACTCTCAAATACCTCTGACCCATGCAGGAGCCCTGAAATAAATCATTTTGGAAGAGCAACTTTCTTCATCATAAATACATGTATGTACATGAACTTAGATCATTGGCATAATACCTAGATTTCCAATGAATTCATGTATTTCCCCTATATAATCATTAGAGCACGGCCCTAACACCAGAACCTCTGCCCCAAGGGCCCCGAAATTCAAAGATCATTGGCTTTATACCCAGGAGCAGAGGAGAAGATTTTCAAAGTATTTAAGCATTTTCAATTTTTCACTATATCAAAAAGAGCCCTATTCCCTTCTTTAATACAATACACCCTTCATTTAAGACTGATGTGGCAGGGGATAGTTTCGTACTAAAGACCCGGTTAAATTTCTTTAAAAATTGAGACATTCCCTGTTTGATGTGATATTTTATGTCGAAAAATGATTGGCATAATTATGGGACACATTTGCACTGAAGCAGAGTGATTGCAGTAAAAAATGATGTGAAACTTGTAGGTATCACTATGACACTTAGCATATACGGAGTTGTAAATGCGAAACCAAGACACATGGTCAGTTGCAGAGGAAAATCAGCTGAAAAGCAGTAGGCCTTAGAGAAAAGTGTGTATCCCAGTGGGAAGGTGAATTACCTCATATCAATTGGTGAATTTTCGTATTAGGGCAGAGATTGATTTACAGACTACTGTGTGTTTTTTCCTGCTCCCTCGGGCCTGGGGGTGAGTTGTATAGGTGCAACTGAGGCCAAAATCGCTGAAAAAGAATCAAAAATTTGGGTAGTCCCGGGGCGCATTTTTGGTACATGTGCACTCTAATAGGCAGATGACGTAATTTTTTGAATTTGTGAGTCATGGGCATATGTACAATGTAGTGTAATTAATTAGCCCCTGAAAAACTGTCCACATGTACATCTTTTAAAGGATCGCATGTATATGTTTACCCCCCTTGGCACATGTTCGGCGTAAAAAAAACTCTCCCCTGCCACCTGAAAATCTTATAAAATTGTTAAGTCGTGAGAAATAAGATTACTGTTATGACGAAACATTCTCATTTTTTCAGAGAAATAAGTGTACTTCAAATTTTGATACTACAATTTATCAGAAGCTGTGTAGCATAGTGGTTAGTGTGTTAGTCTCAAAGCTACGTGATGCTCCGAATTTTATGCCTTTGCTAGAATCTCGATCATGAAAACATTATTTTTGCTCCCCTTCGAAGAAAATTTGCTGCTATCTGTCGGTCCACCACCAGTTTCCGTTCATTATCTTCGCAGAACTTGCAGGTATTGAAAGGAAATTTGGTATACAGATTTATCACAAGAATATTTAGGTCAAGGTCGCCTTTGGGTACGATTGGGCCATTTTTGGACAGAGTTATGCCCCTTGGACTTAGAAAAATTCAAGTGTTTTGCAGTTTCCTTTCATTTTCTTCCAGAGGTTGCAAATAATTGAAATGAAAATTAATATACAGATTTGTGATGAGAATATCTAGGTAAAAATTTGTTCTTGGGTACGATCGGGCCTTTTTGGACAGAGTCATGTCCCTTGGACTTAGAAAAATTCCAATAATTTTGGGGAGGGGGCGGGACATACATGTAAGTGTTTTACAATTTTACAAACATCTCTTGTTTGGGTTCGTGTGTTCTTAGAGATAATTTTCCTCAGACAAAAATATGTTTATCATAATTTCCTAAATTTCAATTATGAGAATTTTTTTAAATACTAAATTTAGAAATATTTTAATATTTAATTTAATATTTGTAAGTGTTCTGTACGTATTGTTCATCCATCATCTCTCTGTCTGGATGTGATATAAGACAAAAAAAAACAAACAGAGCCATAGAAACGCATCTTATAGTGATTTTTAAAAGGTTACAGAAGACAGATGAATAAGGGAGAATTGAAGCATAAAGACGAATCTGAGATTATTGAACAATTCGGGGAACTTCAATAAATCATGAAGAATAGAAAGGTTTTCTGATTATTTTCCGAGCGAAACAAAATTGTGACAAGAAGGCATCGAAATGAGAAATTGAAACGAATTCCAAGAGATAATTAAAAGTAAACTGGAAAACTTTCTTAATATTTCCGCAGCAAGAAAATGTTCTCTTCCATGTAGAAAATAATTAATAGTGTAGTAGCAAATAGCATAGTAAAACTTTCATCCTTATTCTATAAACACACTAACGCTTCCCTTTATCGTTCCTTTTTTCTGCAATACAAGTTAAAATAAAAATCCAATTAGCCACACAACACAAAAGTAACTATGCATAATCTTTTACCCTACGGTCATGTAGTTATTTTAACATTAAAGACTTGTCCTAGCTGTTCGATTTACTTTTGCTTCAAAGATATTTTTAAAAAACGATAAATTTCAAGCTTTATGATTTGACATTATTTTAGGAATGATAAAAGTAATCTTGTAATCTACGTTGTTTTATCCTTTTTCATGCTTCTCTAGTTTAAAGGAACATCACATAATGTGCATGTATGATTTGGAGCCGCTGTACTTTTTTCAGGTAAAGTACACAGATCTAAAATAACTCTCCGTAAAATTTAACTGCTTAACTCATTATGTTTTAATGTTTCATTGTCCTGCATACAAGAACATTAAATAAAATCATTACAAGTTATACAGTGTATTTCATGTATTTTGTATGTCTTCAGACAAATTAAATTTATTTTCAGATATAATTATATATTTAGAGAAACAACCCACCGTTTGGATTTTTAGTATTGATTAATGGTAGCTTAGTTCTAATGTACTGTACATTAGAAACTTATTCCCAAATGATAAGTTGTAAAACTCAGCATGAATAAATCAACGTACATTATCGATGAATATGTTAACTCTTTTAAGTATGGGTTAATACCTGGGTGAAAACCATGTTTGCCGGCAATATTTTTTATTGCTACGAATATGGTTTAAAGAGGTAGAGGTCATAAAGCTATAAGCTATATCATAATTATCATACATACAACAAACCTATAAATGGATAAAAAAATGAAATGTATATCAAAACGTTTGGTGCCTATATATATTATTATATATATAGTAATTTCAGCATGTCTGTCAGTCTGTAGTTCTGTCTGGCTGTAACACTTTCGTTTTCGACCGATATCTCAAGATGCCCTTGAGCTTTTGAAGTGAACTTTTACACAACTTCCTATGGCGATTTAGAGGTCAAAAGATCAAAGGTCAAGGTCATAAATTCAATAATTCTGTCTGTTTAAACACTTACATTTACGTGCGATCTCTCGAGAACCGTTTGAGCTCTTATAATGACATTTTACAACAATACTCCCTATGGCATAAAGAAGACGTTTTTTTTTTATTTTGAGGTCAAAGTTGTCATTTCATCCATTATTACTTTCAAGAACCTTTTGGGTTTTTGCAGTTAAAATTTATCCCGTAATTCCCTATACTCTTCCTGCCCTTCTTTAACGTATTTAATCCCTAATAGCAACAGATTCATGTTTAGGTGTTGAATACTCTGTATATTTAGAAATTAATCCCATTTATTACTATTATCATTAAAGGTGGGATGCGTCCTAATTTATGACCTTTAATTTTGGTTAGTTATCTCCCTCTATTTTTAATTAAAAAAATAATTAGAACAATAGGCCCACAGGCCTTCATCTTCGCTAGCTAAGGGTTTCTGATACGCTACTCTTCTCATAATCAGGAGAGAAGCGTATCAGAAATCCTTGGCTAGCGAAGATGACGGGCCTTATACATGTAGGTCACCTGAGTATCATGTAACAACTTTCCAACAATTGAATTTGTTTGGTGTTTTAAACCAGAGGCCATGAAATTCACAATTTTTTTTGAAAGAGGCACCTTTGCTTATCATAATTGCAAACTAAGCATGCTTACTCTATTTACTTAATACCCAGAGGTAGATCTGATTAACAAAGAGAAAATGTACTTCCACTTTATAACCAGTTGTGCACCCCACCCCAAAGGAACCACCTACCCTGGGGCCACATATTTCAAAATTTTGGAAATTTAATCATAAATTTTATTTCATCATAAATGTTGATTAATACCAAAGGGCAGATTTCAAAGCATTAATTTATTTTCAGACTGTGTAACCCCCACCCCTACCCCGGATACCCTTTAACCAAAATTAACCATTTTGCTAGATGCACCTTTCTTCATCATAAATATATATACTTGGATCATTAGCATAATACCCAGGAGCAAAGGAAACGATTTTCAAAGAATTTATGTATTTTCACTATATAATCAAAAGAGCCCCCCCCCCCCCCTTAAACAAATTGGCAAAACCCCTCATACAGGCCTAGGGGCAATGAAATTCACAAATTTGGTTGAGGCGTAATAACTATATATTAAGTTATTTTATTTAATACCCAGGAGCAGAAAAGAAGATTTTCCAAGATTTAATGCATTTTCACTACATGTATATAATCAATAGAGCCCCGCCCTAACACCAGAACCCCTGACCCTGGGGCCATAAAATTCAAAAATTTGATAGAGGCACTCTTGCTCATCATAACTATGTAATTAGTTTATTTATTTAATACCCAGGAGCAGAGAAGAATATTTTCAAAAATTTAATGCATTTTCACTATATAATCAATAACACCAGAACCCCTGACCCTGGGGCTATAAAATTCACAATTTTGGAAGCAGCACTCTTGTCCATTATAACTTTATGTATTTTGTTAGTTTATTTAATACCCAGGAGCAGAGAAGATCTTCAAAGAATTAATGCATTTTCATTATATAATCAATAGAACCCTGCCCCAACACCAGAACCCCTGAGATGTTTGTAAAGCACATGCCCCTTCCCCCAATAACCGGAATTTTTCCAAGTCCAAGGGGCATAACTCTGTCCGAAACAGTTCGATTGTATCCAAAACAAAACTTGGCGTAGATATTCTAATGATAAATCTGTATACTTAATTTCATCTCAATATGTGCAACCTCTGCGAAGAAAATGAATGGAACTGCAAATATTAGAATTTTTCTAAGTCCATGGGGCATAACTCTGTCCGAAATGGTGCGATCGTACCCTAAACAGAACTTGACATAGATATTCTCATGATATATCTGTGTACCAAATTTTATTTCAATACGGGCAACCTCTGCGTAAATGATGATGGACCGACAGACAGACCGACCGACAAACAGCATCAAATCAAAAGGGGGCATAATTACTGCTTAGTTAGTAAAAATTTTAAAACTTTCTCGGGGGCAATCCCTTTCTACTATTAAATGATGGGAATCCTTTAGTATCCCACCCCCTCGACTCCTCGTCCCTCCCGGGTCAGCACATATATCCTCTTCTTTTTTTCCTTCAGCGGCGGACACATATTCTCTGAATTAGTTTGTTATAACAGAAATGTTGTATCATTTTGTGTTGATAACCCTGTAAACAAAGCGTAATACGACTCAACAAATCAAGTGACTATTATGATAACTTTAAAACAATTTTCTAAATGTGTTGTCATTCAAAATTGTGAATTTTATGGTTCAGTCAAAGGAGTTTGAAATTTCTGTTGTTTAAAAAAGATCCGCAGATTTTATTTCCAACCTCAATTAAAAAAACAGGATTTTTATTACATATTATCATTTTTTAAACATTTTATACTTCAACATTTTCATTTCTCTGTAACATCATCATATACTGGTACAAAAACATAACATTTTCATGCCTCTATTAGCATCAAACACTCAACATACTTCACATTTCTATTTCTCGTTTATCATCATGTAAATAAACTAAATATCCTTGGATAAAAAGGACTCAATTTTGTTCAAATGAAGGGCCTCACTTTCCATGGAAAGCAAATTACAAACAAGTACAAAAATTACTCTTCAAATTCTTCCTCTCAAGAATAAAAAAATTACAATAAAACACACAAATACAGAAGTGTATATTCAAGTTTGTTCAACGGCATGTCCTTGTTTCACTTTACTTTCACAAGTACAAAAAATACTCTTTAACCCCTTCCATGGCAAAGATTTTTAGCATTTTTAGAGAAATTGATATCAAGATTTTAATGCATTTTTTCGGGTATTTCTTGTAATTTTTGTAAATACCAATGTATATATATTCTGAAAGTAGGTATTGTGAGGTTTCTGAAAATGATAATGAAAACATTCTTTCTGTTGCCATGGCAACGAAATATGCCCAAATTACTGAGAAATCTCTATTCAACCTTCAAGTAGTTATATATTAACTTTTTTACTTCAGTAAAGTATTTAAAGTAAGTAAATTTTGATGCTGAGACATAGCAGCATATTGTTTACCGTAAGTTTTAATCAAATTTTAAGCACTTTAGGGAGTAAATACAGGATTTCAACATTTTATGCTCCAGTAGGGAAAAGGAAGAATAACGTTCCTTAACAGCTATCGCTCGCAATCATAGACTAAGTATTACTCATTCCATGTCTGAAAAATCCTTTGCTTGACAGACAAGAAACTTAGTGCATGTACACTCATGACGGGTACCCCTCAGTAAGTACATGATGACCCCTTTTGAGATGGAGGTCAAAAGGTCAAAGGTCAAACTATTCAAAATATATAAAGATATTAACCATTCAAGATTTTGAAAACCCTTCGCTCAACATAGTATGTACGGTGCAGATCTAAGAAACTTAGTACATGTACACTCATGACTGGTACCCCTTAGTAAGTACATGATGACCCCTTTTGAGATGGAGGTCAAAAGGTCAAAGGTCAAACTATTCAAAATATATAAAGATATTAACCATTCAAGATTTTGAAAACCCTTCGCTCAACATAGTATGTACGGTGCAGATCTAAGAAGTCTGATTTTAATTACATTGTTGCTTTTCATACAACAATTTCTGTTCACTGTTATCCTCTGAAGAGTAAATTACTTCTGGTGATTTTTGGTTTGATTGAATGTTTGCCCCTGACCAGTCAACAACTATTTTCTTCAAAATAACAAATTCTAAAGCTTTTTTCCAATATTGTCGTGCAGGTATAAATTATACATGTATTTGTTTCTCGAACAATTCTTGTTTTTTTATCACACTTTTTTACCCTGGTAGGAATGATCATAATTGTTTACAAGTGGTAAATACTTTCAAGTACCGGTAAATATGAAGATAAAATTACACAAGCAGAAACTTAGATGATATCTATTGCTCTGGACAAAAAAAGAATAAAAAAATTAAAGACTTTGAACTTTTATCATTCATAGACTTTTCAAAATTTGAATGAAGTTGAACTTTGATCTATGACATAGCACAATGTTGCATAATTGAAAAAAAATTACATCTTTGAGTAGACAACATCATTCTTAACTTACAAACTTAAGGAGATTTACAAAATAAAATCTTAGCTTCCAAAATAACATTTAGAAGATTTGATATGCCTCTATACATGGTATTCAAATTTTGAAATATAATGCGTAAAATTAAGGAATATTAACCTTGATCTTTGAGTCATTGTGATGTACAGTAATCCTATGTTTTATGTATTCCTGCAAGTGACATCTCATACAGATTTTCCAAGCATGATTATGTGACTTATGTAACAAATTGATCTTAGAGATTAACATCAGAATGAAATTCCCTGAAACATCGTTCACTACACAAGTGTTTGTTACACCCTTTACAACCATAAACTGTCTCCTTTCTTTTCTTTTCTCTGTGTTTGGTACACCATTTGCATGTTGACTTTAGGCGATCCAGATGGCAGAAAACATGAGGGGGTCAAGAATACCCTGTAAATGATGGCCCCGCTTTCTTCCTCTGAAGCCTCCAATAAGTTGCTGAGCCACCTCCATCCTGAAATCCAGCAGGTCAAACCTTGTTTTGGTAGGAAGATCCTTACCAGGTGTTCTGGAAAAAATCTCAAATGCATTTATAAGGCAAACTTCCATAATAAAGTTGAAGAAAAACTTCCAGTATTTTTTGGATGGTCTGCCAACAGGATTCTTTGCGCGGTGTTGCATGCATCTGTCGACTCCACTCATATAACGTTGATAGGAAGATACTGGTGGAGGACACATAACCTCAACAAAATTTCCACCACGAGTTCGACGGACAACTGGACCATCTCCAAATGGACTACAATTAGTGCTCAAAATATGTACCTAAAATAAAATTACATAGAGATATAGGCCTAGCTGGAAATTAAACTTACGCTACATATAGATATATTTACTTCTTTGGGATTTTAAGATAAGCACTGAAACTATATTTGCACTGAGATTTTTAACAAAGATATACACAAAAAATTGCACAGGAATATAATTAATCAGATAGACCTTTATGTCCTCCTTAACTCTTTAGTTGAAAGTTTAATAATTGCAGGTAAAAGTGTAATTGTGATAAATGTTGCTATTTTTATTAAATTTTGAAACATAGTACATGTCTGTATGAAGACAATGAATATGTAATACCGTTTTCTTATCTTTCCAAGCAGTGGCAAGCAATTGGTCGTGCTGCATCTGTAATGTCTCCCCTCTCCTTAAATCCGGATTTCTTAACTCTGGCGGAAACCCTTCTGAGTCGCTCTTTATTGTCCCACAACTAAAAATCCCATTCTGAAGCAAGGTTCGCACCAAGGAAATGGATGTAAAGAACCTGATATTATATAAAGTTTAAAAATATTAGACATTGAAAAATATGAAATTATTTTGATAATGAATCTTTCATCATTCAGTCATGTTGAACAATGTTGAAGTCATTTTAAGTTGTTTCAAACACAAACCTGTCAAAGAACACATGATGGCCTTTGTATTTCAATGGTCTACACAAGTGTTTGACGACTCTTTCTCCTAGTGACTTTCCATGAAAAAAGTCATGTTTTCCCATATACGGCCAATAATCATAGCAGTAACCATCCTCATCACATCTCATGAATATCTGAAAAAAATATTTTGTTGCATCAAATTTTTTTTATAACTATTCACCTAGCATTTCAGAGACATATACATTAGCCGGTGGACCAGTTACTGGGGGGATGATTACCGTATGTTTACTTGCCTATAAGTCAGATTTTTGGGAGTAAATCTCTGGTCCAAACTCTATGTCCGACTTGTAGGCTAGTTATAAAATGAATGGTATTTTATGAGGTCAGTCCCTCTGATATATAAGCTTATTAAATACAACCAACTTATAGGCGGACCGATTATAGGCCAGTATATACGGTACCTGTCCTTCTCATCCATTCCCTGATCCACCTCGTCATCATATAAAAAAAATTTTAATGCTTCCTTAGTCTTTTTTTAAATATGTAATCAATTAATTAAATAATTTTTTAAAAATTACATTATTTTGTGTATCACAATATCAATTTATTGAATGCAAATAGGCATTTCATTGATACAAACCTTAAAACCTCTCTTGACCGGTTTATTTGGCATGTATTGTCTTGCAAAAAATCTCCCTTTGTACTTAACCATGCCCTCATCAATAGCCTGCTGCTTAGGTGGATTCATCTGACTCCGAAATGCCCTTCTTGTCTCATCAAGTACAGGTCTTATTTTGTGTAATCTGTTGAAAAGAAATGTGAAATGTTTAAGAAATAAGATATCATTTTTAGAGTTTCATTGGGATATGACATGAAGTCGGTCACATGATCAAATTCTATAACACCCGAAGGGCGTTATAGTATATTTGATCACATACCGAAATCATGTCATTCCCAATGAAACTCTAAAAAATGATATTTTATTTCTTATATTTATATTTTACTTTTATTCGTAATACAAGGAAAAATAGGCGCTATTTGGACATTGTTATAGAAATGCAACATAACGTAACTACGGCGTCATATGACATCACAGTCAAGACTTTCTAATAGTCTCAAGCGGTTTGCCCAACTGCATGTCATTGAAAATTGAATGTCAAAATTATTTATATTGTCATATAAGGAAAGACATTAGCAAATGTAAATATAAATCTATAAAACAAAATGAAGACACTAAACTATAGTGATGTGAATCAGTGTCAATTTCATAACTGATTATTGGTTTTCTGTAACTAATATTAGTTATAATTAATTTAAGATCACTGTTGAGTAATTTCTAGAATATTTATATTGGTTAACTATTAAAATAGAGAATTATAAATTGCATACCTGTCAAATTCAGGTGTTCCTCTGGCTCCCTGAGTAGTATTATCATTTAGATGGAAATACCGAGTGAGCTTTTCAAATCTTTTCAAACTCAGCGTTTCTTGAAAACCAATGTTACCTGCATATGATTGTAAATTTCACTTATCAATGTCAATTTTAAAAAATGAATTCAACAATAAATGGATTTTATCTCTAGAAAATGAGAAAAGAAATAAAGAAACAATTTTAAATGACTTACACTGCCAATTCCAGAAGAGCACTAAGCAGGTGTAATTAAGTTTCATTTTATATTCAACATATTCCTCAATATTAAGAAAAAGTTTATGATCCGAGTTGTTTCATGGTAAAGGTTTGAAGACATTGGTCAGCTCAACATCTACATAAATATTGTTTGAATAGAAATACAAACATAAATTTAATACAAATGAAACAAATTGAATGGGTGTGCAATTTATAGACAAAAACAAAAATGTACAATACATTATGTTTATATCTTTGTTACACACACAAAACAAAGACAAAAAAAGTAAACGTTGTAGTCATGAAGGTTTCCAGACAATGCGAGACACAACAATTATGAACTTAACATAAGTTCATTACATGTAATAATATTCCTTATTTTTAATTTTTTATCAAGGAAAAATGGATCAGTGTCCGTTGTAAATATAATAAAATTTAATGTACTTTTCAAAATCTGGAAAGGAAAATGACTGACAATATTTTTTTTCAAATTGTAACAAGAACATTATTGTAAACAGAAAGTAATATAAAGAAACAAAACAATATAGGTGCAAATTTGATAACTTACCGATAAACTTATCAGATGACCAATACATAGTGTATCTGGGAAGCTGAATAATCCCCATCAGAATTTGTAATCCGAGGAATGCCTTCATCTCGTCGATGGTGGTATCGGTCCAACCCTGGGCTCCACTCTGAGCAGCATACGAATTGGTGTTGTCCACAAGTACCTGTACCAGACTCAAGGGAAACAAGAGCAGGAAATATAACAGAGGATTTGCATCCGAAGAGAGCTGATGAGTGGGACCTGAAGTATCGACGAAGTCTGGAACATCAAAGTCTTCCACAACATCAGTCCAGAAGTCAGAATCTCTAATGTCGCTTGCCTGGCTGTCAAGGTCAAATAATGTGGAATCTGTGTCCTGCCCTGGTTATCATCGCTGTCTGTCTCACTTCCAAAGGAATGGTCGCTGTCTGAATCATCCTGATCAAAATCTGATCCAGACTCGGATGAATCGTCGCCAAATTCTTCGTCTGCATCTATATCTGACGATTTTGGGGATGAAGAAATGTCGCAAGAAGCCATGTTGTTTACACGTGTTACGAATGTTGCAGAACGATCCCGATAGATTTTCATAATATTTTCGCATGTTTTCTTTTTTATCAAAACAACAAAACCATCTACTTTATTGTAAATGTGGATATGTGGTTATGTATTTTAAACAATTTTTTACTC
Organism: Saccostrea cuccullata; assembly: GCF_032062105.1. NCBI lineage: Eukaryota > Metazoa > Mollusca > Bivalvia > Ostreida > Ostreidae > Saccostrea > Saccostrea cuccullata. The sequence continues at coordinate 389,105 of NW_026933360.1, forward strand.
GTTTTTTTTCTCTTCCAGGGAAATTCAAACATTTTTATATCCATATATCGTAATACGAACGTAACTCTCAAAAATATTTTTTGAATTGGTCAACTAAAAACATTTTATATCATTATCTAACACGCTTATTTATATTTTAACTAGATAATTAGTTTCTAACACATCTAATTGAATAAACTATTTGGTTTTGATATTTTCTGAAGTTGTTTAAACGTGTTTTGCTACGAAAAAATGACAAGTGTTTGTACCGCGTGGATTTCGATCGCGGCAAATATCGCTAGAATAATACACGTTGTTTAACTCAAAATACCAAAAAACTGGTAAATCAAATTTAAAAAAAATTAGAACAAACTTTCTTTAAAATTGTTCCCTCTTTCTAATGATACAAAAATTATTTCAATATTCGCAGCATTAAAGAAGTTATGAATATTTGTTTACACTCTACACGTTTTTCACGCCAGAGGCGTAGAAAAGCGTATATGCCATGGAAGGGGTTAAATTCTTCCTCTCAAGAATAAAAAAAAATACAATAAAACACATAAATACAGAAGCATCTTCAAATAGCGTATATTCAAGTTTGTTCAAAGGCATGTCCTTGTTTCACTTTACTTGCTGCCTTTCTTTGACTGTCCCAATTTTTAGCTCTACTGGTCAGAGACCAGAAGAGCTTATGCGAGAGTAAGGTGTCCGTCTGTAACTAATATTTCAAAATGCTACTCCTCCTTTTTTATGATTTAAATATAACTTGGCACACAAGTAGACTATACTATGATACATAATTTAAAGCTTCGGTTTTGGATTTCGATGAACAGTGTTGCCATGGTAACTAAAAGTAGAACTCTGTGAAATTCCTTTAAAACGCTGCTCCACCTAAAGTTTCAGTCCGAATTCAATATAACTTGGCTCACAAGTAGACTACACTAAGGTACATAATTCAGTCCATCGGGTTTTGATTTCGATGCACGGCGTTGCCATGGTTACTCAAAATAGAAACTTCTGTGAAATACTTTCAAAATGGTACTATTCCTAGTTTTCATCTGATTTCAATATAACTTGACACACAAGTAGACTACACTAAGATAATAATTTAGTGCATCGGTTTTTGATTTCGATGAACGGTGTTGCCATGGTTACTAAAAATAGAAATTTCTGGGAAATTGTTTGAAAATGCTACTCCTCCTACAATTTGGATTCTGATTTCATATAATTTGGCACACAAGTAGACTACACTAAGATACATATAATTCTAATAACTGCTGCCTGTTGCAAAGTTTAAAATCCAAGTGCTAGTTTTCCTTTGTTTACCTACAGACCAGTAGAGATACAGTCTCATCAGAGACTTCTGGTTAAGGTCTCATCCCAAAGACCCGCAACTTTCACTTCAAGTGCTGAGCGTATGGTAAAGGAACAGTTCTTACCCATATTTTTAGGTCACCTGAGTAAACTCAAGGGACCTAATGCCTAACTCGTCCGTCGTCGTGCGTTAACATTGGGACATTTTCAGCTTCTTCTCTGAAAACACTCAAAAAATTTTGGCATAAAGCATCTATGGGTTAAGGGAACAAAAATTGTTTATTTCATGGTCCCTGCACCCCTGGGGCCTGAAGGATGGGGTAAAAACCACTAAAATTAATGCAGTCTTAAATCTTATTCTTTACTCCTGTAAATCAAGCAATCAAATTGTTTGCATGAATGTAATCACCATTGAGTCCTTGGCAATCGACATTGGGCTCAATAGATTATATAGTGAACATGCATTATTTCTTTGAAAATCTTCTTCTCTGCTCCTGGGCATCAAATAAACTACATGCAACCAAGTACGTAGTTATGTTGAATAAGACTGTCTCTTCCAAAATTGTGAATTTCATGGCCCCAGGGTCAGGGGTTCTCAGGTGCTAGGGTGGGGCTATATAGATTATATACTGACACTCATTAGAAAGGCAACACCCTAATTTTACGGGTGGGGGGGTTATATACGGATTATAACTGTGTACCAAAAAAGTTGGGACATCTTTAACTTTGCCAACTCAGTTATTTAACGGTTGAATGATTTTGATTCCATTACCGAAAGTTGATTTAACAGAAATCAAAAAATTTGCATTTTTAATGAAATATTTGACAATATTTTAGGTTTTCAAGGTTTTGTAGCTGCTAATCATAAGTATTGTACTAAAATTAAAATTCCGAGAAAAAAATCCTTCTTTCTTTCCCGGATGTGATGCCTATATTTCCTCAAAATGACAGCACGCATTAACTGACTTTCTAAGGTCTAAAGATAACATTGTGAATTTCAGTGTCCCTTGGTTTGGGGTTCTGGGGTTAGGGTGGGGCTCCATTGATCATGAAGTGAAAATACATTAATTCTTTTAAAATCTTCCTCTCTGGTACTAGGTATTAAATAAACTAACCAAGTACATAGTTATGTTGAATAAGGTTGCCTCTTCCAAAATTTTGAATTTCATGGCCCCAGGGTTTCTCAGGTGTTAGGGCGGGGCTCTATCGATTATTTAGTGACAATACATTAATTCTTTAAAAATCTTCTACTCTGTTCCTGGGTATTTAACCCGTGAATTATGTAAATAGTTAAGTTGAATAATGCTGCTACATCCAAAATTATGAATTTCATGACCCCTGGGTCAGGAGTACAGGTGTTAGGGTGGGTCCTTTGCTCCTAGGTATGATGCCAATGAACTAGGTACATATTAATGAAGATGAAAGGTGCCTCTTCCAAAATGGTTGATTTCAGGGCCCCCGGGTCAAGGATACTTGGGGTGGGGGTGGAGGGTCACATAGTCTGAAAATAAATTAATGCTTTGAAATCGGCTCTTATTTTATCCAGAAATCTTTTGTCTCTAAGTAAACGTAAGTATCGAGTTGTATACCTGGATCACCAGTGAAGGGCGCTTTTACGGGAAGTGTATCTACGGTATCTCAGTCATCGTCATCTCTGTAAACAGTTCTCTCACCGACTAAAATATCTCAATATCCGGTAGAATTTTGTGATAATTCAAAATATCAATATCTTGGAATCCCTTTTAATCCACTTCACTATCTCAATCACCAAAATAATTTTAAATAAATTTTTAATTTCAGTTTTAAATAAATTCATCTCTTTCAACATTAAACCATTGTCGGTCGCCATTTTTTTAAGCGAGGTAAACAGGAAGATCAAGCAGTGTCTTTTTATTGATCTTTTAAGCTTTAATCAATGAAATTAAAGTTTACAAACAGTGTATTGGATTGTTAAACGGATATAACGAAATAATATCACAAATTAAGTGGGTTTATAAATCTATTTATCTATAAATATATAGGATTTGGAATTCCCTAGATACCACAATAAGACACACTGCAATCAACACTGGAAAACAAAGTTTACAGTCGCGGAATTTTCCGCGGTAAGCATGATAAGGGTTAAAACTCCTCAACAATTAGCAAAATTAAATAAGAAACCTTTGGGATCTGTTGTTTACTTAAGTGTGTATCACCTAAATTTACTGCTGATTTACGCGATATCATGACAGTATGATCCGATTTTCCGGATGCTAACACTGTGGTTTTCTGAATTGAAATATATTGAAATAACAAACAGTATTCAAGCTCAAAAGTCCATAAAACAATACTAAATAGGAGCAGAGCAAACACGGACCTTCAAACTGATGACTTTTTTCCATGCGTATCAAAAATTGTCTTCAAGAAATGATTTGTTTAATAAATAAAAGTTATATAATTGCCCAAAAAAGCGTTGATATATTATTTCTGCTACATGTTAATTATAATAATAACAGTAATCCGATGAGTCGCCCATATGGCGCAGTGGTTAGAGCGTCTGTCTAGTCGCGAAATAAGTAGTTGATCCTTACGTCGCGGGTTCGAATCCCACTGTGGGACGTGTAGACCGAGACCGTATAAACCGAGGTCCCGTGCCGCAGTAGGTGCTAGCACGAAAAGAGACCCCTCATTGCTCAATGGCTCTGAGTGCCGAGTATAGGACAACATTTGCAGCTCTCCACCGGTGGTGTCTCCATATAAGTGAAAAATTCTTGAGAGGACGTCCCCATCGAGAATTTTTCACTCATATGGAGACGCCACCACTTGCCGGTTGAGAGCTGCAAATTTTGTCCTATGCTCGGCAATCAGGGCCATTGAGCAGGGAGAGATCTTTTTCGTGCTAGCACCTACTGCGACACGGGATCTGGGTTTATACTTGTACGGTCTCATCCGAAGGATCGGTCAACAACATAAAACAGTAAACTGATGTACCCCTATCAGGCCGTATTATTCTTGAGAATTTCTTGATTTTGTATTTCCACATTAGCATTTTAATGGCAATAGCCCTACAACGGTTGTCTCTCGGCCTTCTCCGTAAACTTCTTTCGGCAATCACCGGCTGATTCCGTTACCTTCTTTAAACAAGAAAGAGGAAAAGAGTAATAACAAATTGTAAAGCCTGCACGCAGTTAAAATCAAATTTCATTTAAAATGAAAATAAAGAAACCTTTTTGCTAGTTTTTAGTTATTGCTTTAAAAATAGCATGTTAGAATAAATGGCTGCCAATTTCGTTGTTCGTTTTGTAATGTTTTCATACGATTGTAAATCTTGAAAAATTGTTATGTCGTACGAAAATTTGATCATCAGAAATTTATTTATAGAATAATTGGAAATTTTGTTATCATGCAATTTCTATCAATCACAAAAGAGAGGAAGTGCATAGCCCAGAGACTGTAAAAAAAATCAAATCTCTATGACTGTCTCTCCAAGGAAGACGGTAATAAACAAGCTGAATTTGATCACATAAATTTAAGGGTTTTTTTTTTTAAACTTTCACTACATTATCGGATAATACAGGCATATTTTCAATTGGGACTGGGCCAAATTTTGACCCCGATCGGCTCTTAAAAAATCTATGGTGACAAACTATAGATCAAGTTTGATTTGTAGCTCCCCTGAGCTGAATTTTCTGATCACCCAATGTCCGTCGTCCGTTTGTCTATAAACTGTTCACATTTTCAATTTCTTCTCAAGAACCACTAATCCACTTCTAACCAAACTAGGTACAACGCATCCTTGGATGAAGAGAAATTTTATTTGTTAAAGGGGCCATGTCCCCTTACAAGGGGAGATAAATGTAATAAAGTACAGACAAAAATAGGGTGGGTCATTATAAAATCTTCTCAGAACCACTGGACCAGCTGAAACTTATGTGGGAGCATAATAGGGTAGTGTTGACTCTAAAATTATTCAAATCATGACCCGGGGTCACAATAAGGAATGCAAGTTTTACATTGCAGCAAGAAATTTTCTTTAAAAAAAATTCTTCTGTAGAACCACTGGGCCAAAGCAGGTGAGAGATGTGACCCGTGGGCCTCTTGTTTTTACATAGATTTGCTTTTTATGCCCCGGATCGAATTGTTATTGTTTTTTCCTGTCTGTTTTATTGTCTGTCGTCAACTTTAACTTAGCCCATAATTGAGTGAGTGGGGCTATGACTTTCGTATTTTACATTTGCATTCCTTGTGACAAGACCTTTCTTTGGGTTTCACCAAATTTGTCCTACTTTAAAAAAAAAATACCGCACTTGAACCTTAGCCATTATTTTTGAGCAGTTAGAGCTAGGGCTGTTTTATTGTGACAAGACCTTTCAGTTGGTATATAAATATTTTTGACCTTGACCTTAGAGTTTTACCCACTTTTAAAAAATTAACCTTGGACATAATTTTTGAACAGTTAGAACTAAGGTTATCATATTTCACATGTGTATTCCTTGTAACAAGACCTTCCTTTGTGCACCAACCCTTTGTAAATCAGATCTCGATCGACTCTATTCCATTATATTTCATTCATAAACAAGTAATAATTACCGAAATGTCCACATTTAATGGACACTTTTTCATATATACAAGATGATTATAAAATGACATAAAACTCTCTCTCTCGCTCATTGTTTAAATTTATATTCCAAAAGTAAAACGATGAGATTTTAATGTCACCAATATCTACAACGTTGCGATTTTATCAATTTTAAAATCCCAATTAAAAGTCTACGGGACCCTGTACTAAAAAGGGTCAATTAGGTTTTGGTTGCTCTTGCAGAACTCAATTATATATGTACTATGAAAACTTGAACAACTTATACATGCATATTTTAAAAAAAATCTCTTTATTACAGATGTATACATGTCCATTTCTTTATAAATTTAGTTACTCGTTTTAGTCATTTAGGTGGCAGAGGATAGTTCTGGATTAAGTACCGGTCAAAATAAGAACAAGAGGACCACAGGCCTTATAGGTCACCTGAGTATTGTGTAACAACTTTCAAACAAATAACTTTGGTTCGTGTTTTAAACCAGAGGCCATGAAATTCACAATTCACAATTTTGAAAGACACCATTGCTTATCATAATTATAAACTTTGCATGCTTACTCTATTTACTTAATACACAGAGGTTGATCAGAGTAACAAAGAGAAAATGCACTTCCACTTTATAAGAAGTTTTGCACCTCACCCCAAAGAAGGAACCATTGACCCTGGGGCCACATATTTCAAAATTTTGCAAATGTTATCATAAAATGGTTGCAGATTTCAAAGCATTAACTTATTTTCAGACTATGTACCCCCCCCGACCCAGGGGGGGGGGCATAAAAAATAACCATTTTGCTAGATGCACCAGTCTTCATCCTAAATGTATATACTTGGATCATTGGCATAAAACCCAGGAGCAAAGGAAGAGATTTTTCAAAGAATAAATACATTTTCACTATGTAATCAATAGAGCCCCGCCCTAACACCATAATACTGACCCTGGGGCCATGAAATTCAAAATTTTGGAAGAGACACTCTTGCTCATCATAACTATGTGCTTAGTTAGTTTATTTAATACCCAGAAGCAGAGAAGACGATTTTTAAAGAATAAATGCATTTTTACTATATAATCAATAGAGCCCCGCCCTAACACCAGAACCCCTGGCCCTAGGGCTATAAAATTCACAATATTGGAAGAGGCACTCTTGCTCATCATAGCTATGTACTTAGTTAGTTTATTTAATACCCAGGAGCAGAGAAGAAGATTTTCAGAGAAATAATGCATTTTCACTATATAATCTATAAAGCCCCTCCCTAGCACTAGAACCCCTGACCGTGGGGCCATAAAATTCAAAATTTTGGAAGAGACACTTTTGCTCATCATAACTATGTGCTTAGTTAGTTTATTTATTACCCAGAAGCGGAAATGAAGATTTTCAAAGAAATGATGCAGTTTCACTACATAATCAATAGAGCCCCGCCCTAACACCAGAACTCCTGACCCCGGGGCAATAAAATTCACAATTTTGGAAGAGGCACTCTTGTTCATTATAACTATGTACTTACTTAGTTTATCAAATACCCAGAAGGAGAGAAGAAGATTTTTAAAGAAATAATGCATTTTCACTATATGCTCAATAGAGCCCCGCCCTAGCACTAGAACCCCTGACCCTGGGGCCATGAATTTCACAATTTTGGTAGAGGACTCAATGCTCAATACATTCATGCCAACAGTTTGCCTGCTGGATGTCCTGGAGTAAAGAAGAAGATTTTTAAAGATTGCAATAATTTTAGTGGTTTTGGCCCCTACCCCCAGGCCTCAGGGGGGCAGGGACCATGAAATTCACAATTTGTGTTCCCCTTTACCCATAGATGCTGTATACCAAATTTGGTTGAAATTGGTTCAGTGGTTTCAGAGAAGAAGCTGAAAATGTTCAAATGTTAACACACGACGCACGACGACGGACGAAAACGGATAGCAATAGGTCACCTGAGTTACTCAGGTGACCTAAAAAAAAAACAAAAAAAAAAAACAAAAAAAACAAGAGGCCCATGGGCCACATCGCTCACCTGAAAAGCTTTGACCATGCTGTTCTTTACCCGATTTACCCCTTGTAATAAATATTGTGACCCCACCCTACCCAACTGATCAAAATTTAGACAATTTGAAATCTACACTACCCCAGGATGCTTCCACATAAGTTTCAGCTTTTCTGGCCCAGTGGTTCTTGAGAAGAAGATTTTTAAAGATTTTTCCTGTATATTTCTATGTAAAACTTTGCTTCCTTATTGTGGCCCTGCTCTACCCCCGATGGGTCGTGATTTGAACTAATTAGAATCTACACTACCCCATGATGTTTCCACATAAGTTTCATCTTTTCTGGACCAGTGGTTCTTGAGAAGAAGACTTTTAAAGATTTTTCCTATATATTTCTATGTAAAACTTTAATTACCTATTTTGGCCCCGCCCTACCCCCGGGGGTCATGAATTAAACAATTTAGAATCTACACTACCCCAGGATGCTTCCACACAAGTTTCAGCTTTTCTGGCCCAGTGGTTCTTGAGAAGAAGATTTTCAAAGATTTTTCCTACATATTTCTATGTAAAACTTTGATTTTTCATTGTGGCCCCGCCCTACCCCCGGGGTTCATGATTTGAACAATTTAGAATCTACACTACCCCAGGATGCTTCCACATAAGTTTCAGCTGTCCTGGCCCAGTGGTTCTTGAGAAGAAGATTTTTTTAATGACCCCACCCTATTTACATATTTTTAGCTCACCTGAGCCGAAGGCTCAAGTGAGCTTTTCTGATCACATTTTGTCCGGCGTCCGTCTGTCTGTAAACTTTTCACATTTTCGACTTCTTCTCAAGAACCGCTGGGCCAATTTCAACCAAACTTGACACAAAGTATCCTTGGGTGAAGGGGATTAAAGTTTGTTCAAATGAAGGGCCACGCCCTTATTCAAGGGGAGATAATTGGGAATTAATGAAAATTTAGTGGTATATTTTAAAAATCTTCTTCTCAAGAACCACTGTGCCAGGAAAGATGAAACTTATGGGGAAAGATCCTCAGGTAGTGTACATTCAATTTTGTTCAAATCATGACCCCCGGGGGTAGGGCGGGGCCAAAATGGCCGACCAAAGTTTTACATAGAAATATATAGGAAAATTCTTAAAAAATCTTGTTCTCAAGAATGACAAAGCCATTATTCATCACATTTATTTGGAAACATGCTCAGGTAGTGTAGATTCAAGTTTGTTCAAATCATGACCCCCGGGGGTAGGGCGGGGCCAAAATGGCCGACCAAAGTTTTACATAGAAATATATAGGAAAATTCTTTAAAAATCTTCTCAAGAATGACAAAGCCATAATTCATCATATTTTTATGGAAGAATCCTCAGGTAGTGTAGATTCCAAATTTTTCGAATCATGACCCCCGGGGTAAGGGCGGGGCCAAAATGGCCGACCAAAGTTTTACATAGAAATATATCGGAAAATTCTTTAAAAATCTTCTTCTCAAGAATGACAAAGCCATAATTCATCATATTTATATGGGAGCATGCTCAGGTAGTGTAGATTCAAGTTTGTTCAAATCATGACCCCCCGGGTAAGGGCTGGGGAAAAATGGCCGACCAAAGTTTTACATAGAAATATATCGGAAAATTCTTTAAAAATCTTCTTCTCAAGAATGACAAAGCCATAATTCATCATATTTATATGGAAACATGCTCAGGCAGTGTAGATTCAAGTTTGTTCAAATCATGACCCCCGGGGGTAGGGCGGGGCCAAAATGGCCGACCAAAGTTTTACATAGAAATATATAGGAAAATTCTTTAAAAATCTTGTTCTCAAGAATGACAAAACCATTATTCATCATATTTATATGGAAACATGCTCAGGCAGTGTAGATTCAAGTTTGTTCAAATCATGACCCCCCGGGGGTAGGGCGGGGCCAAAATGGCCGACCAAAGTTTTACATAGAAATATATAGGAAAATTCTTTAAAAATCTTCTTCTCAAGAATGACAAAGCCATACATCATCATATTTATATGGGAGCATGCTCAGGCAGTGTAGATTCAAGTTTGTTCAAATCATGATCCCCCGGGGGTAGGGCGGGGCCAAAATGGCCGACCAAAGTTTTACATAGAAATATATCGGAAAATTCTTTAAAAATCTTCTTCTCAAGAATGACAAAGCCATAATTCATCATATTTATATGGGAGCATGCTCAGGTAGTGTAGATTCAAGTTTGTTCAAATCATGACCCCCCGGGTAAGGGCTGGGGAAAAATGGCCGACCAAAGTTTTACATAGAAATATATCGGAAAATTCTTTAAAAATCTTCTTCTCAAGAATGACAAAGCCATAATTCATCATATTTATATGGAAACATGCTCAGGTAGTGTAGATTCAAGTTTTTTCAAATCATGACCCCCGGGGGTAGGGCGGGGCCAAAATGGCCGACCAAAGTTTTACATAGAAATATATAGGAAAATTCTTTAAAAATCTTGTTCTCAAGAATGACAAAACCATTATTCATCATATTTATATGGAAACATGCTCAGGTAGTGTAGATTCAAGTTTGTTCAAATCATGACCCCCCGGGGGTAGGGCGGGGCCAAAATGGCCGACCAAAGTTTTACATAGAAATATATAGGAAAATTCTTTAAAAATCTTCTTCTCAAGAATGACAAAACCATACATCATCATATTTATATGGGAGCATGCTCAGGCAGTGTAGATTCAAGTTTGTTCAAATCATGACCCCCCGGGGGTAGGGCGGGGCCAAAATGGCCGACCAAAGTTTTACATAGAAATATATCGGAAAATTCTTTAAAAATCTTCTTCTCAAGAATGACAAAGCCATGCTTCATCATATTTATATGGGAGCATGCTCAGGCAGTGTAGATTCAAGTTTGTTCAAATCATGACCCCGCGGGGGTAGGGCGGGGCCAAAATGGCCGACCAAAGTTTTACATAGAAATATATCGGAAAATTCTTTAAAAATCTTCTTCTCAAGAATGACACAGCCATAATTCATCATATTTATATGGGAGCATGCTCAGGTAGTGTAGATTCAAGTTTGTTCAAATCATGACCCCCGGGGGTAGGGCGGGGCCAAAATGGCCGACCAAAGTTTTACATAGAAATATATAGGAAAATTCTTTAAAAATCTTGTTCTCAAGAATGACAAAGCCATTATTCATCATATTTATATGGAAACATGCTCAGGTAGTGTAGATTCAAGTTTGTTCAAATCATGACCCCCGGGGGTAGGGCGGGGCCAAAATGGCCGACCAAAGTTTTACATAGAAATATATAGGAAAATTCTTTAAAAATCTTCTTCTCAAGAATGACAAAGCCATAATTCATCATATTTATATGGAAGCATGCTCAGGTAGTGTAGATTCAAGTTTGTTCAAATCATGACCCCTGGGGGTAGGGCGGGGCCAAAATGGCCGACCAAGGTTTTACATAGAGATATATAGGAAAATTCTTTAAAAATCTTCTTCTCAATCATTTTCTAAAAAATAGCAAATCCATGATTGGTCATGGGACTACTTTTGGATTTAAACTTTACAATAAAAAGCCATTTTATACTAGTCCTACCCTTGGTGCTCAGGTGAGCGATGTGGCCCATGGGCCTCTTGTCTTGATTATCTCCCCTTGTGAGCGGACTTGGCCCTTCATTTTTACAATTTAAATTTCCCTTTACCCAAGAATGCTTGATACCAAGTTTGGTCAAAATTGGCCCAGTGGTTCTTGAGAAGAAGTCGAAAATGTGAAGTTTACAGACGGACGGACGGACGACGGACAAATTGTGATCAGAAAAGCTCACTTGAGCCTTCGGCTCAGGTGACCTAATAAAGAAACCCAAGGTTTGAATGTACATTATAGATAATTTTATTGCTATATTTTATGTGTGCATTTGGAGAAATTGGTGACCTTGTATATTTTATTGATATATGACACTTTGGTGTCACTACTACTGTTGTGGGACAGGGACTAGAAATACGAAAAAAGATCAAAAATCACTTTTCCGGTATTTCACCAGAAAAGCAGGACGGGTTCAAAGGATGAGTTGTAGCTTTAAAATGATGTGGTAAAGCCATTATCTCTTGCTGTTCATTGGTATGTACAAGTTTTGCTCTGCATTTTATGTGGTGGCTTAGGGCATTCGCATGCGCCTGGAGGCAGTTGCGAAGCAGGCGAAATAGTGAAAATAGGCTAAATTTTCAGGAAGTTTTGAGATTGTCCCTGTGCCATCATTTAGGCTTATTATGTAAGTTGTACATGTTTTATTCTTAAAAGCTTCAAATTCCTCCAGGGACTAAACCATACTATTGTTACATGTAGAAAAAAAATAATAAAATTTTACAATGTACATTTTACAAGCAGTTTAATGAAACGTGGAGATAGCGAACAGTATTCAAGATCAAAAGTCCATTAAACAATACAAAATGGGAGCAGAGCAAACAGGGACCAAAACATCGGAGGTGGGATCAGGTGCCATGGAGGAGTGAGCATCCCCTGCTGACCGGTCACACCCGCTGTATGCTCCTTGTCATGATCGGAAAGTAAAGGAAAATCCGTCGTCAATTCAGTGTATTATTAATGGACAAATAATTACTGTAGTATGAAAAATGTCTGTCAGCATTTTACTCAATGATAAATTGTATTTCCTGACAAGGTCACTGTCTCGAGCGTATCTTCTCCCTCTTTGGCCCAATCTGGCTCATACTTCGCCCACAGAGTATCTTTGGGTAAAGGGTGTGCAGTGACCTTGAACCATCTTTCTAGGTTAAAGGTTAAGGTCATAGCAGAATTTAGTGAAAAATCCTTTTTCGGAGCATATTTTCTCTCCCCTTTGTCCATCGTGGCTCATACTTCACTCACAGAGTGCCAGTGGTCAATGAATGTGCAGTGACCTTGAGCAAAGTTTCTTGGTCAAGGGTAAAAAATAGCCTGTCTGGTTAAATTCTTGTCTGGAGCATATTTTCTCTTTCCTTGGGCTAATCTGGCCCATACTTCACCCACAGAGTGACTTTGGATAAAGGGTGTGCAGTGACATTCAAGCATGTTTCTAGGTGAAAGGTTAGACCACAGAAGAATTACATGAAAAATCCTTGGTCGTAGCATATCTTCTCTCATATCGATCCAATGTGGCTCATTCTTCACTCACCGAGTTCTTGTGGTCAGTCAATGTGCATTGACCTTCAACAAAGTTTCTAGGTCAAGTGTCAAAAATAACCTTTCTGTTTAAATTCTTGTCTGGAGCTTTGTGCCAGTGGTCAATGGATGTGCAGTGACCTTGAACAAAGTTTCTAGGTCAAGGTAAAAATAGCCTCTCTGTTTAAAATCTTACTTCGGGGCATGATTTCTTTCACTTAAGTCCACTCAGCCTCAAACAAATTGACTGGGTACGGAACATTTGTGATTTTCCTTCCATATTTTGATAGAGGATATGCAACAATTTTCATAGAAGATACATTTCTTAAGGTATTTTAATTGTATTATTTTTCTGGGAGTACTTACTTTTTGTCCCCTTTAATCGATAACACCTTCAAAATAAACCCTTTTCAGCTACCTTACATTTTCATGTTCATTGCTAAACCGGGACCCTTTGAGATTGCCACCATCTCAATGATATCTAGTTTGTCAAAAATTTACCTCGTTTTAGAAATTGTTTATACGTAGAGCATTCACTTGCGTTTCGAATGAACTGAGATATATAAACTCATTATGCAGTTGATGATGGTACATTGCTGCGTAAATAAGGGAAGTTGATGATAGAAAAGCTAAAGTCATTATGTTTATCAAAGAGCTTATTAAGGAAAACATCAGCCAAAAACTATCCTCTGCCACCTTAATTTTATAATATTAAGTAACTCAACTGCATTCTGTTAAGTCCAAAAAATATTTTTAATTTAAGAGTATTTTAATACTCTGAAAATAATAAAATAAAAAAAAGATGAAAATGGCTTGAAGTTGTCATTTGGATTTTCTGTTCCCCTGAACTTCTTATTTCAATAAGTCGTCCGGTTTATCCAAGAAAATTTCGTGTATTTAACAAGGCGCAAACATCTTGATCAATCTTGTTACTTGCGTACATGTATAAAGGCTTTAAGAGGGGGTGCTCGAATTTAGACTAACTGAAGCAATTATTTGTTCATAAATTTTTTAAGTTTATCTTCCAAAAAGCCCAAACACTGATTATGTTGCAAAAATTGGATAGAGCGTATTCATTATCAACAGGGAGCATTTATTTGTCCTCGGAAACGGCGCTAACAGCTAGCATTTGGAAGGATATCTGCTGTCCCCGACAAAGAATTTGCTCTAATAATACTTAAGACCACTTTCATTGAGTTCATAGTAAGAACATCAATTATCTTTATGTGCCCATTAAAACAATCTGAGTGTCAAAGCCGGGAAAAGTGGTCATGGTCTCTGTTTACATATATTTATTTCAATAATCATTTGGAGCGATAATCCGATATGTGTCGTCGATATATCCCTAACATGCCCGGAAATTCAGCAATTCTGAAAAAAACCTTCCTCACGCATGACTGAAGAAACTAGTGGGAATTTAATGAACTATGCTATAATATCTGGGGGGAAAATAGACTTTAAAGAGGAGTGGTAGAATCCCTTGCTACAATAGTCTGTAAAACATCCAATCTCCATTACATAACTCCTTGATCGGAAAGTCATGAGTTCGAATCAAGGTCGCGACTGACCTAAGTCGATAAAAAAAGAAGGTAGAAACTGCTCCTTTGCCGATCGCTCGGCACTTTAAAGAGAAAATTGCTGGTCCTTCGGATGGAGGCCGTGAAACCGAGGCCCCTTGTCACTGTAGGCGTTGGCAAAATAAAGTCCTGTAACCTTCACTGTCAATGGCCCTGAGAGCCGAGTCAAGGCCTAAATCTAAAGCCCGTCACCGGTGTGGAGAGAAATCTAAGACTCTATGATATTTTTTTAAATTTTGCAGGTGAGTTATTGCACGTGTGCAGACCTGAGCAACGTTTCCTCGGGCTTTTTGACTTTAATTTAATCAATAGTCGAACTGAATGACCTTGAAAAACTATCATTTTAAATCTTTAATATATATTTGTTCATTTAATATATTTTTTTTTATTTCAAGAAAATATGTAAGTCCAAACGTTAATGCCTGGTGATGCAGAGTAATTATTTTAATAAATTGTAAATAATTTTTCATACTTATTTTTTTCTCGCAATATCATAGAACAGTTAAGGTCAAGATCTAGTAAATAACTTGAGACTAACTTTTGGCGCTAGATCCATTATGACGTCATAATCAATTTCAACTCTCTTTTTCCCGTACTTTACGGCTTTAGCAGAATTATGTAGAAAATGGGGTATTTTCATGACATTCAATTTGAAATCATATGAAAAGTAAACTGGATACCTATATTAAATTTGATATTGATTTAAAGAAGAGGCCATGAACATACTAATTATCGTTTTCTGAGAGACTGTAGGCAATCTGGATACATATGATAAAAATTCCCATATTAATGACTGGTTTTCTTAATTTTTCATTGAAAATGACAGTTTAAAATGCAGTTTTACATCTTGTTTACCTACAAATTATGCCCCGAAACACCTTATTTGACCAAGCTAAAGTTGTAAAGCATCAATAGAGGAATTTATCTCTCAAATTTGATAAATCTGTAGGCACCTTTCATTTACTAGATCTTGACCTTGAGTAAATGTGTTTTTCAAACATTTTTGCAAATATTATCTGTGTCAAAGCACATGCATAAATGACATACAATGAAGAAATCCAAAAATATGAACGAAACCAATTCCAGACAACACACACGTACATGTATTAAATATATTGATCATTGACCTCACGTAATTTTAAAAGCATCAAAATATAGTGGCAACAGAAGGAAACTGAGGCAATAAATGATTTAGAATTCTTATCATTCAGCTTAGTTAATATTTATACATGTATGAGATTGATAATAGTAACAAAAACGAGAAAATTGACAAATTAAATTAGAATTGTTTATCAAGATGTAGTAAAACATTCTAATATTATATTTCGTTATCTTAAGAGATTTTTTTGTTGCTCGTTATATTTTGTGATAAAAGAAAACATTAATCATAGTGTAACACGTTAAATTCATGTTCACGATCTCTCCTAAAAAGTTACATAACCATTAAACTTGAAATGAAAATGTACCGACTAACGTAATTTTTTCGGATATTTAAATGAAATAAATATACTTAGTCGACTCATAAAATTAATTTGGAATCATTTTTGGGGTCAGCCTCGTCACCCTCTTCGGAATTTGAATTTATACTGTGATATCTAAGCATTGCTCAGTTTAAATAGTGTACTGTAAGTTAAAAACATTTGAAAAAGTAAATATTTCGATCTAGATTATAAAAATTAACAAATCCCACAAATACATGTATAACAATTTGAGCAAACATTTTAAAGTTATGAAATAAGCCAAATTTTCTTGAAGTACATTTTGTATTTTAAATCTTTACTTATATTTATCAACAAATCAAAATCTATTTAACTTCGATGTATATTTGTTTTACTCTTTTTATGCCAGGATCACAGAGCTAGTGACATGGGCATACCGACAACAGTTTTAATTTAAATGGCAACATCCTGCAGCAGGCCATTTCCTTCCATTTTAGAACTCGATCTATCATTGTCCTCTTTGGAATTTAGGTTAGTATTGTTGTACGTTGTAAATCCATTTGTACTTCTCTGTATTTTTTTCAGATTTCGCCCCAGCATGGTTCCCATTTCCCGCCTGAAATTGTTATTTAACCAACCGTAAAAGAATGGATTAATACATGAAGAGCTCATGGCAATTATTTTCAATAATAGATCCACCAGTTTGTAGGCTGCACCAAGCGTTTGAAATATATCAGGACTAAAGTACAATGTGATGCTAAAGAGCTGGAAGGGGAGCCAGGTAAGAGTAAACAGAATCGTTATGGAGACCAAAATCCTCGTTATGTGGTAATTTCTTCTGGTCTCTTTCCTCTTTACGGGTCGTCGTTTGAGTACTTGATAAATTTGAAAATACAGAACGGAAATTAGGGTTTTGGGGATCACAAATTGAAAAGCAAATCCGAAAATTGTGTAAATTCTGCTTGACCTTTCTTCCCAAACTTCAAGACAGAATGGGCGATATATTCGTTCATCAATAAAAGGTCGCATGTCATATTCGGCTATTTTGAGTTCTGTATGAACAATGGCGGGCACAGTGAAAGCCATTGCAAATAATATGATGATAGCCACAATACAAATGGCTTGCTTTTTGGCGATCTTTTTCCGAAAGGGAAATACAATAACGATGTAACGTTCAATAGCAATCATTAGCATGGCGTATGTAGACACAAAGACTGGCATCGTAAACATTGGAATAATTACACGGCAAAGCACCGGTCCAAATTTCCAAAAATCAGTGATCCCATAATGAAGCTGGAACGGTAAATTAAAAGCACACAGCATAATATCAGAAAGAGCTAGGGTACAGATGAATATGTTGGTTACGGTATGAAGCTGCTTGTTGATTATGATAACTATCACTATAGCTAAGTTTTCAAAGAATCCAAAGAAAATCACAATGGCGAATACAAGGATGAAAGTAATTTTCCATGATTCTTCACGGAGAAGGTTTGGCATAGAGAGATCCACGTCAGATTTATCGTAGTTACTGAACGGGGTGATGTTAAAATAGCTGAACAACAGATCTTCATCAAACGAACTATTCATTTTTCTTAATATCGTGGAATTGCAATTCACAATTGTCCAAGAAACCTATCTAAAATGAAAAAAAATCATGGTATTTAAAACACAGTTTATTTAAGAAAATTAATTTTTAATAGACGAAAATAAAAGGAAATCTGTACATTTACCTGACGTGTAAAATCCCGCGAGTAAATTCACAATTTGTTTCAAAAGATCTCTCAGAATGAATGTACAAACTAAAGATGTAATCTCGGAGACTAAACAGAAGTGATTCTTGCAGTATATATATATAGATCTCTATTCCAATAATGAGAAGTAATAAATCGAATTCCCACCAAGCTCATTTGCTTTTTGTGGCATTGGAGGTTAATTCCCTGTGAAACTTGTGAAACAAATATCCAATGAAAATGGAGCGTCCTATTACAGTTATCACTATTTTTATATCATCCTCCACAAAGTAATTTTAAAAAGTCAATTTCAGGGCAAAAAATGAAGAATTGGTTTTCATATGTTTGAAAAAAATCATTAACAGTTGTTTTATTAAAAACAAGGACTATTATGCATCCCAGCGAGCTGTAGAACAACACATGATAAGGTAACGCGAAACACTTGTACAGTGTATGTAGGCGATTTTTGCTGCCGAGAATCTTTTTCTGTTGATTCAACGCATTATTTATACTGTACTTACAAGTTTCTATTGATTTTTAGTGTAATACCGGACACTGTTTAAATCATCATAAACTAGCCTCATTGGAAGTAATAGGTCATATTAAATGTGACGGGTAGATTTATGTTTTACATTTGCTATTTTAATCAAACATTTAAAGAATGTTTTTACATCACATATCTGTTCGGTACAGGATGACAATTCTAGCTATGCAAATTAAAAGAAAAAATTCACGGAGAAATAATGTTCTTTTGAAAATTGATCTCACCGGTAAATAAAGCATGAAAAGAATTCTTGGAAAGGCCTTATTTTAGATAATGTGTCATTGCCTTCTCTAAACTTAGGGTGAAAAAAGGAGTCAGGACAAGTGAGTTGAGTTCCAAGTTTCCACAATTTTATGGAAATTTCATTAATAAGAAAATATTATTTCCTTCAAGGTTAAATAAATTAAAAGCAAATCATAATACTATTCTAAAATTGGATGTTAAAACATTCGTATTTGTCGCTATCACCATATACAAGCTAAATAAAAAAGGGTACTCAAGCTTATACAGTGATCACATCGCATTCCCTCTCAAAATGGTCTCTCTTGCTTTTTCAGGAACCTATGATGAATAAAAATTGCTGGTATGTTGTTTTCTCCTCTTTCAAGAAATTTTACTTTACAGGGAGGCGTCATCTTATACCAATTTAGACCTTTACTCGGCATTCAGGGTATTGCGCTATTCGAGCAGTGGAGGATGTTTATCGCACTAACGTCTGCCTTGAAACGGGGTATCGGTTTTTAAGGTCTCAGCCGAAGGACCCTTAACTTTAACTTCAAAATGCCGGACGCTTGGCGAAAAAACAATTGCTACATGTACGTATTTTTTGTCGACAGGTCAGTCCAAGCTTGGGTTCTAGCCCATGACCTTCAGATCACGGAGCGAGCCCTCAGTTAAAGTTCTTTTTGCTTTTTCTTTTAATCATATACATGTATTAATATTTACATTTGCTGTGTTTTTCTAGTAAGGCAACTGTGAAATTGATTTGATGCCATTTTCATGTATACTCACGCGTAGAAATATACACGGAGAAACGTCACAATGATGCTACAGCGACGTTAGTGAAAGTATAACGAAATAAGGCAGCGAGAAATTCAAATATTGAGTATATTTTTTATGCTTTTAGACATTCAATATGTAAATATAAGGAATGTTTTTAAGTTTAGTGTGAATCATTGGTGTGTGAATCACACAGACTTGCACGTAGGCATGTTTTTCATGAAGCGCGCAAGCAAATATGCTTATGTTGTAAATTCACCAGTTCAAACGAACATAAATTATTTATAAATAAAACTCAAAAACACTTTATATAGGATGAGCTCGCATGCGCGAGTGCAACAGACTTTAATGAAGTGTATACAGTATACAAAGCACAGTCTTTAGCTTAACTTCTGAAATCCAAATCATTCTACAAAAGAAAAAGAAACAAATAAAGCGACAGTCAACATTAAAACGAACATTTTAACGTGTACAGTATATCGATCGTACTGGAAGGGGTGGGTGGGGTGGGGGATAAGTCTGTTGCAATGTAGCAGCGAACTTCGAATAACTTAAAACACCCGAAAATCTACCTCGTACGTGTCTGAATCATGCGTAGCACGGATTCAACCTATTCACCCGTAAACAAATGAACAACCAATCGATCTCCTTTATCGATGGACTTAATCTGCATACAAAACAAACACACGTGTTTTACCATAACTTTTATAAATATATTTATGTTGTAAATTCACCAGTTCAAACGAACATAAATTATTTATAAATAAAACTCAAAAACACTTTATATAGGATGAGCTCGCATGCGCGAGTGCAACAGACTTCGACGATAAAGAAAGCATTGACATAAAATTATCGAAACGTGTATGACCCCACCCCTAGATGTCAAGACTTCAAGGTAATCCAATTATTACTATACGTTTTTCAAACCAGGCCTTGAATAATTAAAAATTATCATAAAAATGTCGCAGAATTCTCAAAGTGATGCGTATTAACCCACATTGATCATTCTTCAAACTTCATAAAGAAAAGTTAATATTATTTAGGAGAATAAAAATATAACTTTCAGGAATGCAAATGAATTCACCTATAACATGCATTTTCCAAACGAAAGTTTTTCGACAATTATATCTATGTTAAAAATTATAGGTTTCCAAGCATTTGAAGAAAACTCCACAGATTTTTGTCCCCCGCTTGAAAAGTGGGGGATATTAATTTGGGTTTGTCCGTCCGTCCGTCCGTCTGTCCGTCCGTCCGTCCGTCCGTCCGTCTTTCTGTCTGTCTGTAACGCTTTCGTTTCCACACGATATCTCGAGAACCCTTTGAGCTTTTGCAATGAAATTTAGCATAGCAACTCCCTATGGACTAAAGAAGACCCCTATTGATTTTGAGGTCAAAAGGTCAAAGGTCAAGGTCATAAATAAGCAAATTCTGTCTGTTAAAACACTTTCGTTTCCACACGATATCTCTAGAACCATTTGAGCTATTGCAATGAAATTCTATATAACAACTCCCTGTGGCCTAATTAAGACCCCTATTGATTTTGAGGTCAAAAGGTCAAAGTTCAAGGTCGTAAATTTATACATTCTCTCTGTGTGTAACACTATCATTTCCGGGCGATATTTCAAGAAGATTTTGAGCTGATGCAATGTAATTTTATACCAAAACTCCCTAGGACGTCTCTCGCCCCTCTCAAAGTGCCTCGTCCCGTTTGTTTTACTAGTATTTATAGTATTACATGTCGCTATTTTTAGCGCAGGGGCATGAGGAGAGTTATTGCGTATAAAACAGGTTCTCGGCGGACTTTATGTTCTTATTACATCTATTGGAACTGTTTAATAAAGGCTAAATAAATCAAACACCATGGATTGTGTAAAAATTTGAGAATACCGAACATGAAAACATGAATATATACATGTATGTGACTTCAGTTCTGCATATACTTCACACTGTGGAAAGCGACTCCGTGGTCTAGTGGTTAGGTCTCTCGCTTCAAATGTGAGAGGTCCCGGGATCGAATCTCGGTCGGACCGTTATTTTTTTTCTTTTTTTTTTTTTAAATACCTTTTTTTTTTTAACTAAATGATAGTATTCAGCATGTGAAATGAAAAATTTATGAGGTTATAAAATCATCATTATAGTGTGATAAATATTCCATATGAAAAAATCTTCTATACACATAATAAAGAATAAGCAATCAAATCTTTATATGCATATTAACATACATGTATTTTATTTCCTTCAGTATACATGTATACATTTAATAATTCTACAAATTCAGTCAGGGGTAGCCGACTTTTTCCCTAAGCGGGGGACACAAATTCTCTGAATTAGCTTGTTATACTGAGTTCTGTGTTACTTTAATTTCTTCTATGTATACTGCACAATTATTATTATGCATACATACTGTAGTTTATAAAGCGTTTGCTATGAATGCTAAACTTCATAAATCAATTATAAATTTATATCAAACTTAAAAATTGGTATTTAAGGCTAAATCGAGGACATTTGTATAAAAATGTTCAAAGAACTTTCAATTACATTAAGATTCATAAACACTCAGTCTGCTCACTGGTATGAAATGTTGCTTGAACCTAAATGATTTTCCAAAAAAGAAATGTGTTTATAAGTAAAATACATGCAATTAGACAAAAAAGACACTTGCAAATCTATAAAGGAATATTAGACATTTATGTCATTCAGAGTTATCTCTCCTATCAGAGTATTAATGAACCTTAAGTTGCATGAAATTCAGTTTGTTATATATAAAGATTTCAATTTCAAGCTTCCTTTGGAGACTTTCATGACTTTTGAATAAATCATTAAATAAAAGAGTTATCCTTCCCGGCTGAAGAGTTTTCTTTTCCTTTTTACCATGACGTCTTCAGATTCATGAACTCAAAAAGCCTTCTACGTTGATTTTTTTTTTTTTATTGAATCATACATAAAAGCATTTGCAGTTCAGATAGCAACCCCGTTAAAACACTATGAAGAAAAAAATTACTTATATAAACTTAAAAGTTTGAGTGCTTACAGAATTTCTCTGTTTCTTGTACAAGATTGTGACTTCCAGATACACAAGAATAACTTTTACAATACAAATTAAATTTAAATCAATCATAAATTATACTCATCTGATCAAACTCAATTATTAACCTTTTCTAAACATCTCTTGGTTATTAGCAATAGGACAAAAGAACTGAACTACACCTACCAGAATGTAAACATTATTCCTCTTTGATTTTGACCAGAGGTGATTTGTCCGAACCTTGATTTTAAACACAGCTTTGGAAGTCTTCACACAAATCCTTCAATGAAAGTTTTGCAAAACATCTGGTCCGTGTGTCCTGACTAAAGATACCTGAAAAAACTTTGCTCCAAAAATTTCAAAATCAGATTGTGATATCAAACTGCTTTATTATTCCCAAATCATTTTCTAAACGCTTAGAATCCAATCCAACAGATTCTATGATTATAAGAAGCACAGTTACAATTTGGCCTCCTTTACAGAATAAACAAGACAATGCTATATTAGTATTTAAGCTATTAAAATATAAATACGCAAGTACAGTAGTTTCGCTTTGTCAATTGAAATTTCAAATATGTCTGCAAATACATCTCAAACAAATTGCACTTTTGTATATCTTTTGAAGTTTATGTACTTGCATTTATCGATAAAACGAGTTTCCAGTTTCAATGAGATACTATAATTTTACACATCTTCAAAAGACAAGAAGGCAACTATACTTAAGGTCATGTCAACTTCGAAAATACTTACAAATCCAACAAAGAGAATTGTCTGCATAACCATACATCTCGGAATTTTCCAGCTTCATCAAGATACTTACAGGTCTTTTGCTAAATATACTAGTACTAGTCAATACTACATTCCAAAAATGTTAACTTCTTCGAAAATTTTAAAAATTTCAAAAATAATTTTATGATCAATGTACATGATGAACCATTCAAGCATTCCAGCTTCATCTAAGCTACTTACAGAATTTGAAAGGGTCTTGCCTGCATCATACTACATCTGAAACCATGCCAGATTCTTCAAGCTACTATAACTGAATTTTAAGTGGTTTTGTCTGTATCAAACCCTCTCAAACATGCCAGTTTCTTCAAGCTACTAACTGAATTTTATATGGTCGTTTCTTTGTAAAACTACATCTCAAACCATGCCAGCTTCTTCGAACTACTTACTGAATTCTCTATGGTCTTGTCTGTATCAATCTACATCTCAAACCATGCAAGCTTCAAGCTAATTACAGAACTTGAAAAGAGCCTTGTCTGCATCATACTACATCTCAGACCATGCCAGCTTCTTCAAGCTACTTACAGAACTTGAAAAGGGCCTCGTCTTCATCATACTACATCTCAGACCATGCCAGCTTCATCAAGTTACTTACGGAACTTGAAAAGGGCCTCGTCTGCATCATACTACATCTCAGACCATGCCATCTTCAACAAGCTACTTACGGAACATGAAAAGGGGCCTTGTCTGCATCATACTACATCTCAGACCATGCCAGCTTCTTCAAGCTTCTTACAGAACTTGAAAATGGCCTTGTTTGCATTATACTACATGCCAGACCCTGCCAGCTTCTTCAAGCTACTTACAGGACTTGAAAAGGGCCTCGTCTGCATCATATTACATCTCAGACTATGCCAGCTTCTTCAAGCTTGGAAAGGGTCTTGTCTGCATCATACTACATGCCAGACCATGTCAGCTTCATCAAGCTACTTACAGAACTTCCAAAGGGCCTTGTCTGCATCATACTACATGCCAGACCATGCCAGCTTAATCAAGCTACTTACAGAACTTCCAAAGGGCCTTGTCTGCATCATACTACATGCCAGACTATGCCAGCTTTATCAAGCTACTTACAGAAGTTCAAAAGGGCCTTGTCTGCATCATACTACTTCTCATACCATGCCAGCTTCTTCAAGCTACTTTCAGAACTTCAAAAGGGGCCTTGTCTACATCATACTACATGCCAGACCATGCCAGCTTCTTCAAGCTACTTACAGAACTTTAAAAGGGCCTTGTCTGCAATACATCAATACATGTGGCAATAGGTCTTGCGAATATCATCATGATATCAACACCTGAGTCGTATTTTCTTCATAATAACAGATAGAAAACACTAAATTAGGACATGCAAAATGCATAATGAAGGCTATTATAAACACTGTCTTAAATTGATACTCTATAATATTTATCAGCATCGGAATACATTATGTACAAATTATGGAGCATCAATAATATGCATTTATCTTATGTTCTTCATTTCTACGTATTTTAAAATACATTGTACAACGTCCAGAATTAGGAGCATAAAAACCACTGTGGCTAAACAAAGGTTTTATTGAATAAAATTTTTTACTAAAATAAAACGATGTTTCATCATTTTTCGAGTTTATATCAGGAACATCAGGAACTATATATATTCAATTACATGTACACTGTACAATATTTCCAAGATTTGAAAACAACTTCAGAAAAATGAATCAGCTATATGCAGTTCTATGCATCAATGTGTCACAGTACAATGTAGAATTGTAAAATTTTAGGACTGTTCAAACCATATCACGAAATTCAAATACAATTAGCTTCCAAAATAGTGTGTCTCGTTACTACAATTTAGAAACAGTGGAGCTTTGTTCATAATTGCTACCAAATTCCAACCCATCATATAGATATAAAATTATATATACATGTACCAGGTACGTACGTGTATTAATTACTATCGTGACTTTACTAGAATTATACTCATTCTCAAGTAACACATGTTTGTTTGTTTGTTTGTTTGTTTTTTTTTAATTTTTTTACAAAGCTAAATTCAAGCTGAAAAACGGACATTAATCTGTGTCCAAATGCTTACCAGATTCTCTGTTCTGCGCGTTCCTCTATCTGCTGTAAGAGTCGTAGCCGTAGCTTACATAGTCCTATGGTCTATGAGGCTTAGTAACAATTAAAGAAACAAAACTGGCAGAAGATTAGACGTTGACAAACGTTTTAATCACTCAAGCTTTCAGGAATTACGATTAACAGAATGAAATTTTGTTGCCTTAATGTGAAAGACACAGGGTGCTTATATGGTCCTTTACCCTATCGTAAATAATATAAACAGTGTTTAAAATTCAAATGTTATTTTTATACTTTCGTTCTTTCTTTGAGGAAGTCGCAAATAAGAATTTACCAGTTTGTAGCTGCACCTTCAAATGTGCCAATTTTCACCCACATGGAGTCCAAACGTGTCAGAGATGCCCGGAACCTCGGCTCTGTTTGTTTGTGCATAATCAGCAACTGTTTCTACATGAAGCTAGGCGCTCGTCTAGTATAGACTGATTTCTATCTCCGATCTAAGCGAACATAAGTCTGTTGCAATGTAGCAGCGAACTTCGAATAACTTAAAACACCCGAAAATCTACCTCGTACGTGTCTGAATCATGCGTAGCACGGATTCAACCTATTCACCCGTAAACAAATGAACAACCAATCGATCTCCTTTATCGATGGACTTAATCTGCATACAAAACAAACACACGTGTTTTACCATAACTTTTATAAATATATTTATGCGTGACAAGTCCGTGTGATTCACACACCGATATTAGGATCGCTGTGTTTTTTAGTAAGCCTACTGTGAAATTGATTTGAAACCATTTTCGTGTATACTCACGCGTAGAAATATACACGGAGAAAGGTGCGTTAACGTGACGTCACAATGAGGCTGCAACGACGTTAGTAAAAATGCAGCGATATAGGGCAGCAATAATTCAAATATTGGGTATATCTTTGGTGCTTCCAAACAAGTAAAATGTAAATATAAGGAAATTTTTAGTTTAGTGTGAATAATTGGTGTGTGAATCACACAGACTTGCACGTAGGCATATTTTTCATAAAGAGTTGTAGCGCTTCATGAAATATGCCTACGTGACAATTCTGTGCGATTCACACACCAATAACTCGCACAAAACTTAAAAACATTCCTTAAATAACTCATACAAAACTTAAAAACATTCCTTAATTGAAAATCTACCTGATCCTTGGAAACTGAAAGTAATTTATATAATTCTTTTGTAATTATATTTTTCCAAATTATCTATCAATTACATTAATGATAGCGATTTATTAAGCTACATATTATATAGGTGACAAAAAAGGGAAATACTTTCTCTCAGTATTGTACTCATTTACTCAAAATTAGTAGTTCTGTCCAGTACCAGAACACTTGACTACATGGTCAAAAAAGTTTTCAAATCTGATCAAAACACGTTTCACAAAAAAGCATTTCTCCATGTAATAAAAGAGCCTGCATAACTCAAAGCCCATGACACAGGGGCCATAAATTGTATAGTCGTCCTCTTACAGTGTAGAAAATCCTTGCACAGCATAACTATGCACTTCATTTACCTGCTAAAACCCAGTATCAGAGAAGATGTTCAGAGAGTTTGTTTAGTAATCGCAGGATTACAGGTATATGCACTTGAACACACCCGTGCCCCTCAAAAAGTAAGCCTGTAAATATATAAATTCTAGTACCACTAAAAAAGATTCAAAAATCGTTCCATTTAACCCCACTATTCCTTAACAGTTAGAATGGTACATGTATGCCACACCGGGTTTATACTGTACTTCTGCTGGTCTCCTGATAAAAGCAATGGAAAGGCATAAAGAATGTTTTACCAATTACTATAACACCCACGAGGTGTTATACGGTCAACAAATATCTTGGGTGTTAAATCAATTTGCTCCACATCATGTGTTAGTCTAAATAGAAAATTTATTTGTCCTAAATATGTTGTAGATAAGTACACGTATGATTACATCTGTCCATTGTTAGTAAAACAAAAACTTAATAGAATCACTGTCATCAAAAAATATCTTGATAAATTCAATAACAATTTAATTTCATAAACCCAGGTCCTGTGGTCAGGGTAGGCTTAAAATTATACTGTTCAAATTGCCTTGAGTGCCAAGAACAGGTTTAATTTTGAATCTATTTACCAATATATGAAGTGTTTACAGAAGTGAAAAAATATCGAATGGGACGTAAGACATCAAATTAACAATTAAACAAAAATTATAAAGTTGATGAGCCATCTAACCTTTGTTTAGCCACTTAACGCGCAGTTTAATATCATTACATACATGTATATGTATATTAAAAACTCATTTTAATTTGGATACACTTATTTAGCTGGCAAATTAGCGTGAATGACGCGTGATTCTCAGGTGACCCATGTGTCCCCTTTTCATTAAAAATTCCAATGAAAAGATGGTCTATTCTTGCAATGTTTATTTTAGGAAATCAAAAGATATCAAATTAAAGGCTCAGAGCAGGATGTAAGTCTTGAACGTTTTTCATGATAGTTACATACGGCATTTAATTGAATCTAATTTTATTCCTGCAGACAATTAGGATACAAAGTTTTGCTTAAAGGTTCATCACTGATATAATGTGGCATCATAGAACTGAAATTTTTTTTCTGATAACATGGTTCCTTCCGCCTGAATTAGATTAATTTCCGGATCATTTTTCATAATAAACTCAAACCCCGGCATCCCTCCATTTCTCATTTGTGCTTCTGGAGAGGGAAAATGGATGGCATGAAAACATCACAAAATGGAATAAATTCAATATTCGTCCGATAAGAAAGACAAAGAAATTGAATTTTTCTTTTTAGATAACACATGGCGAGATGGTTTCCAAATACAGGGGCCAACTTCATTTGAAAATCTCCGGTTATGATATTATGTGAGTAGATATGGAGGAAATGTCAAATTCAAAACGTGACATTATAAAAATTTATCTGTCTTCAAATTGATTTGCAGAATATGTTTTTTACAGCAATCATTAGTCATGTTGAGTATATCATCTAGAAATTGACTGATTACTGACGGAAAAGTACATTGGAAGATTATTAATTCAAAATCATAACACACTTGCAGGCTCAGGGGCCGATAACCTGCTATGCTTGATTTAACGAAATCACTTTTATAACTACAACCTGTACAATGCATGAAGGAAGGAGAACCAATGTCAGCTTAAATTTTATTGGGGTCGATCTCGGAAATATTTCATTTCTAACAAAATACCTTGGAAGCTATTAATTAACACTTGAAATGTGGCGATATATATTTTATAAAAAATATAACCTTATTTAAGTTTTATAGTATTTAAATTCGGCTACTCTAACTCGATTTCAAGTCATCCAAAAATAATTCACTAAACTAAAGGTACTGTGAGCAATGAGCTCACTAAATGATACGCCCCGCCTCCCATATGAATATAATGGCAGTGTCCATGTTTTGCTATGGGAAACCCAAATTATGTTCCGGATCAAAAAGTAAAATAGGAGGTGCTCAATAGCATTATGTCATAAAGATTCTCTGAAAGTCTCATCAAATTTTAGGTGTTGCGGATAAGAGATGGGTACCCCGAAGTGTAACAGACGGACGTACAGACAGACAGACAGACGGACATTCCGATTACTACAATGAGGTATGCTTTACAATAAAATCCAAAAAAGTGAAAAATTTTGGAAAAAAAGTTAAGTAACCATTTATTAGCTGACCTGTTTCATATTTCTATGAAGCAGAATTTATTTTTAAAAAAATCTACAAAAGAACCGTGCGGCTTTCGTGCAAGAATCGTGTGAGAAACATGTAAGATTCATTCGGAAGTCATTTCCTTTTAAATATGATGTGTCTATTGGTTTAATAGTCAGGATGTCATACATGTACGAATAGTGATCGGGATGTTCGTCTGTCTGTTATACGCTTTGGGGTACCCATCTCCGCAATTCCTCTTATACCACTTGATAAAATCAAATGAGAAACCCGGTGCCGTTGTGACTTGATATGGACACTGTATTTCTTTCTATAGTATTGAAGGGTACCATTATCCGCAACTGCAATGAAATTTGGTGTACAGGTTTATTATAAGAATATATAGCTAGGTCAAGTTTTGTTTGGGTCCATTTCTATATATTTAGAGAGTACTATAATATATATAGTCAGTATTTGCAATCTGAACTGCTGAGTGTCGTGTTGTTTTGCTAATAGTATAACTGGTCAGTGTGTAAGAGTTGATAATGTGTTGTAAAGAATTTTGAATGACTTATATTGACTGGTTATTTTGAAAGAAAACAAAGTTACGCTCTTGAGATTTGCTTAGAAATATTCACCTTTAAATTATTGTAGTTACTATGTTCTCGAGAGACATAAAGTGAATATTAAAGTGAGGTACACTGTCTGCATGGCAATCCTGATTTCTGTCAGCAAGTCAGATACCTCAGATGATGTTAATGTTTTACTTCAGTCAAGAGGTCACATTAATGGCTTCATTCAGATTTTTTTTTCTGTATATGTTTTGGACATTTTTCTACATCTTATTGACACTTGCATGCATGTAGCAACCAAACCATAAAAAGAATGAATCTACATGTAGTTCTTCACACTTACGAGTACTATTCAAGTAAAGCAAGGAGAAAATTGTAGTTTTTTTGTTTTTAGCCTCTGAATTTGAACTGAAATTTGTTAAGCTGTTGTCCCGAAATCAGACCAAATTTAAAGAATCTTGGTTTTCAATTGATAAATCCAAAAATTGAAACAAATAATACACGCACACTGAAAGCAAGAGTGTTTAAATCTTAATGTACATCATGAATACTTTGCTCAAGCAACGCGCAACCTGACGATGCAAACTGTATTTAGCACTGACATTCTAAACCCAATTTAACTGTAGAACGACACCGCTGATATTAGCCATAGTCAAACTACGTTGACGTCAATACATGAATAAAAGTAATCAGTGAAATTGTCATTATACTAATTCACTTTATATTATCATATTAACCTATTTTTTCAGACATATGGTAATGGATGTTAATAAGTTTAATATCCTATATTGATTAGGTTAATATCTGCATTGGATAGTCACCCCTTCATCTTTGTGACTAAATGGACAAGACAACCATGGCAGGAATCGTTAGATTTTTTTTCAATTGAGGGCTTCAGAGAGCTTTTATGATAAAAGCTCTTTCTCAGCTGTCTTTGTCGATGTCTTGAGCTTTTCTTCAAAGAAAGTGGGCGCACTAGATGGGCAGTCGGCAGGAATCATTGACACGAAACAATTCAGATTTAAATGTCCAAGCACCAAGTAGTTTTAATACATATCTTATACAATGAACCTAGAAACTTCATGGGAATGGATTTCTGTCTTATGTTTGTTTATTTGTAAATTCTTTTTTTTCAATTAAAAGATGTCATGAAAGATAAATTATCTATGCTAGATATACATTTAATAGAATATAATAGAAGTCCTAACACTGAATAATTTTTGTGCTCAGTTTTCAAATGCACTGAAAATAATGAATGTAACAGAACGATCGAAGTTTCTAGTTTTTTTGCAATATATTCAATATTTTTTCATCAGGTGTAACTTGCAGTTACAAGTCCTCGATGTTTATTTCTATCTGGGAACGTTAGCACTATAAATGACAAAATGTAAACGCATTAAAATAAAACAATTAATGTAAAATAATTTATAAAACAAAATTTTGCGAGGAGTATATCAAAAATTTTAGAAAAAATAAAATAAAATAAACATCACCGTATTCGAACCTAAAATGCTGCGTCAATATGGCTCGAATCCAGCGACAAACCAATGTAGCTACCGCGGGACACTATCGATAGGTAGTATTTAAATCATTATTTAAATCCAAAGCCCTATCTAATTGGACTTAGTCAATTTTCTACCAGAAAATAAATTAAAAAAGTTTAGATTTTGGTATTTCTGGGTCGTCTCTCCATTTTTTAAACAACTGGAATAAATTTTACGGTTAAAAATACACTGATAACGCATTTAAAATTAATGGAGAGAACACCAAGAAACAACAAAATTAATGAAAAACGGTTATAAAAGACAGTTTTTTCATTTGACTCGTATGGCTATATTCAGGTGCATATTCAAATAAAACCAAACATATTTAACTGAATATTTGCCCATTTTATATTCACCTACGACACAGTCATTGGCTAGGTTTTGAAAAAAAATGTATAAATCAATGATAATTTTTTATTCTTTCTATGAGTAACTATTCCTGCCGAATCGCCATCTAAACACATTTTTCTATATTGAGTGGCTCTTTTCCCATTCTTTCTTTAGCAAAACACTGAATTCCCCCCCCCCCCCGCATTTGAAAAGTGGGAGATTATATATAGTGATCGACACGAAAATCACCATTCTTAATAACCCAGAATGAAATGTAATGAGATTTTCACGAAGTTTTTGTTACAAAGTGCCATCGTGCACCCTCTGTTATTGTACTCTATTATGATCGGACACATTTTTCGGGTTTCCCATGTAGCAAAACATCGACAAGATCATTCTTTTTATAATATGGAAGATTACCCATCTCTCATCTCCTCGTATACCACTGAATAAGAATTAATGATACTTTCGCAGATTCTTTATTACATTAATGAAATTGTGACCTCCTATTTTACTTTTTGATCTGACACTTATTTCGATTCTCCCTGAGCCAAACATGGACTTTTCCATTTTAATATTTGAGGAATGGTATCCTTTAGAAAGCTCAGTGCCTATGGTACCTCTAGTGTTTATTCTAAATTAGACTAAAAAATGTTCCGTCTATCTAAGCTTATCAATAATACATAGAACACCAGCACATATGACCAGACAACAGGAAATGCTTACAAACCTTTTCCAACCTCTGAAATTTCGCGTGGTCCATGTTTTAAGTCTTGCTTATAGTTCTGTTGAACTAGTAGTGGACTTTTTCAGATTGGTAACTATTCATTATCTTAACTTTTTTAAAAATCTGATAATGGCTTATTGACTGAACTTTTTTCTGCGTATTTATAACATTTTTTACATATGCTGGACTATATTTGACCTTTTTGTTCCCCAAAAAAATCGTATCCTCTCATGCATCTACGGGAGGGAAGAACACTCAAAACAAGTATTTTTTCTCTCACCACGTATGCCAAAATTGGTTGAAATTGATTGAGTGATTTCAGAGAAGCTGAGAATTTCGAATGTGAACAGACGACTGTTTCCGAACGAAGATGGACGAAAACGTAATATAGAAAATGGTAATTCGTTAAACTTTGAATGAATTACAGTATAATATAAGATTAAATTATTTATCAGTATTGTCAAGAATGGTACATGTATAATTTACTGGTACGTAGTCAATAGTATTAACAGAACACTCTAGAAAAAAGGCTACAGTTAAAAAGAGATTATAATTTAGATATTAGCCGACGCCTCGCGTTACATAATGAAAAGACAATAGATGGCGACATCAAAGATGAAATCCAAAGCTCAATATGTCAAATAAGAGCTCATTGACCCAGTCCTTCTAGCTTTCAACATAATGTATCCCTAAAACAACGAATTGATATCTTTCGGGGTTTGTCGATGACTTAAATGCAATCTAGTGATTTAGGCTGTTGATTGATGATCTAAAATATTGGTTCTGATAATCTTATTACAATAATGTATCCTACTAAATGAAACAATTAATATTCTGATTACCACGATTAATTTCAATATTTGTGTAAAATGCGTTAACTGTCTAAGCCTAGGATTAATTCTGTTTATTATTTTGAGCTTATAATCTCCATATCCTATGGTTAAAGATCACTATTCTTTGATTCGGACATTTACATGCATCTTTAAACCTTTTTTAAAATATTATTTTTAAAGTTTATAAAAGTTCAGTGCTAGTATAGATCGTAGTTCAGCTGTTTTGGCTTGTATTTAATCATTTCTCCGTCTTCTCTTTTTCTTTCTTTTATTCAATTAAAGTAACACTATGAGTCAAAATCATGTGTTTCTTTTAAGATATCTGTAGCATACAGAGAAAGACTTGTGAAAATTATGAATATATAGCAAAGATATGACAATTAAACCGCAAGAAAAGACTGCACAATACAAGTGCCGAAAAAACTAAGGTTGTATCTATCGATTCGTAGTTTCCGTGTATGTCAAGGTCACGCCTCTTTAATTTTTAGCTATCTTAATTTTAGTTTATGTAATGAAATTAAATTATAACTTTGCACTTAGTCAATAAAACAATACAAAATAGGAGCATGGCAAACACGGATCTCTAAAATATCAGAGGTGGGATCAGGTGCCATGGAGAAGTGAGCATCCCCTGCTTACCGGTCACACCCGCCGTGTGCTCCTGGTCATGATCGGGAAATATCGGAAAAATCCGTCAATTCGGTGTATAAATCATGGACTAACAATTAGTATGAAGAACGTCAGTCAGCATTTGACTCAATGATAAATTGTATTTACTGACAAGATCATTGTATCGACCACAGAACTTACGAATAATGACTTTAAACGAGACTGCTGATGCTCTTGTTAATTCATCCAATTGTTTGTCAATAATTTACATCGTTTAAGAAATTGTTCATACGTAGAGCATGTTCTTGCGTATCGAATCAACTGAAATATATAAACTCCGTATGCAGGTGATGAAGGTATGTTGCAACATATGTAAGGGAAGTTGAGGATAGAAAAGTTAAAATCATCATGTTTATCTTGGAGTTTGGTTGTTAAAATACCATTTAACGTCCTTTCCAAGTAAAATATTCAAGTATGAAACAGATGTGTCAGTCAGCATTTGACTTAATGATAGATTGTATTTGCTGACGAGGTCATTGTATCGACCATCATACATGTACTTACGAAATATTGACTTTAACCGAGACTGCTGATATTAATTCTTGTTTCATTAGCTTGTTTGTAAATAACTTTTCTTCTTATAGAAATTGTTCCTACGTTGAGCAAGCTCTTGCTTATAGAATCAATTGAGACATTAAAAAATGATCGTATTTATTGCAAGCTTTTCAGCAATATATAAGTTGTTAAACATGAACACTATAAGCAGGTGATAGTGGAATATTACTACATATTCTGTATAATATACATGTATTTTATTTCAAGCTCAATAGGATAGATCATGTTGAAAGGAAATGACTGTTCGATTGATAATATTTCGCCTATATACATCTATGTAGATGTTTACACTTGTGACAAAAACTTTCCATTGAGTAACAACGCTGAAAGAGCTTTTGATCTCGACCCAGGGGTTGGCTTACTTCGGAAAAGCCTTAACTTTCACAATCTCTTCTTGATGTTCATGATTGTTGAATTTTCCTTATTAAGTCTGCTTTTGGGTAGCCCGAGTTGCGCAGTGATTGGAGCGTTTGCACTCAGAGTCGAAGAATAAGGAGTTGATCCTAAAGGGATTAAACTGTCAAAGGAAAGATAAAACGATCAGAATATATTAAAAAAAAATCGTGTTAGGCTTTAAAAGGCTGAAAATTAAGCATTCATTGAAATTAAAAGCTTGGTAATTGTGATAAGATCAAGTATCAATTGCAGGCTGATACCTTGGTTTGAAAAATCCGTAACGCTTTGAAAGTTTTAATCTCTTTGATTATGGATAATATTTACTATTATTATATGCTTACAAGTTCGATTTATTTGATAGGACTTTGGTCGAGCTTTTGTATTTCACGCCATTTACCTTGATGATTTCCAGGTTATTCGATGTTTTAATCTTCTTTACACAATTGCAGTTTCAATATATTAGTGTCGTATGATTTTTTTCTTGATCATGAGTTGGGAAAGAAATGAAAGAAATTCCTGATTTGAGTGAGCATTAAAGCGTTATATGGTGTCTTGTATTTGATATCCCAGACTAGAGACATAGCATTTCCAAGTCTCTACAAGAAAGCCTAATTTTAGATGAAATTTTAATGTTTATAAAAACCAACAGCTATAAAGAATTATATTTCATGCAGGTAATTGCGTGTCAATACTATGGATTTTGGTATTAATTAGCTGCAGAACTGTAGCTCTCTGCTTGAGATAAATCGGACAGATAAAGTAGAGAGCTACAGATCCAAGCATGTAAAAACCTTCGATTTACGCCGACAATTTTTTGTCGCTCACTTTGGGTATTTTTTCGTGTATTTTATACTTTCCCCAGGTTTGAAAATAGTTTTAAATGCATGGTATTTAATAATTAATCATACATTCAACTTCAATTCCTGATCATTTATTTACGTGTACCTCTCAACGCTAACAAATGGGTGTTTGTGGTTAATTATGGACGTCGAAATTGAACTCTTTTAAACAGATATTTACAAAACTATATATAGGACTGTTTCGGACCGTTAAAAGGTAAACAAAGTATCAAATATAACAGTTAAATATATGAATTATTATCGGATACCATTCTAAAAGCCAGAGAAAGCTTAAACTACACGAAATAAATACCTGAAGTAGCGACAAAAAAATCGTCGGCGTAAATCGAAAGGTTTTTACAACGCTTGGATCCGTAGCTCTCGGACAGTTACAGTTCTGCAGCTAGATATTAATATGCAAGTTGTGAATATGTTGTAAGTAATTAAACCAAATTATTTTACATGGATTTCAAGCCTATTACATATTTGTAATCTTTCAGAAATTTGATTGCTGGATTACTGAACCTGGGTGTCTGAGAGGTCGAAGATGTTTTGGAAATTATAAGATTTAAACTGCCCAACGGAATCATGTATTTATTTCAGCCATAAATACACGTTACATTTAGTTTATTTGCTCCAGCGAAGGAGACTGGTAAGTGTTCGACCAATTAAATGACACAACATCGTGATAGAAAAGGTCACCCAAGTCTCTCAATTGACCCGACCTTTTCATGTCTTAATTAGTCCTAATCAGTATGATAATGCTCTGTATAGATTCCGAATTGTATCTGTTATTCATTCTCTACGTATTCTTTCTCAGCATGATTTTAATGCAGACATCTTCAATAAAGAAATCGGACTATTCTCATCTTTATCTCTACAGTAAATGGGTCATTTGCAATAAAATATGTCTTTGCTTTTAAACCAAATTTATGACATTTTCTTTAGCATTGTTTTGGATGAAAATGAGACTGTAAAATGCTTCTGACCTCCAACTGATGCTCGTTCATGCTATGTAAATTACCTCCCTCCTTCGTTAGTTCATGTCGACAAATTGTACTTTATAAAGTAACCAGACACCTCACCATAAAATAAAGGTAATTATAAAACCAGAGAAATCGGTTATTGACTAATTTGTCAGTTTCTTGGATTAATGAATTACTTTTCAATATAAACATCGGGGTTATCCAGGAGTTACATTCTCAAAATGATATAATGGGTATTTTAATTACCATGCCTAAATAATACTTATCCATTATTCTATTGTACATGTGCTACTAGTAGATCAATTGATACGAGCTTCTCTTGTTTTTTCCTTTAAAATATATATTTATACAATGTATGTAAAGTATATAGTAAATTTTCATTTTTAAAAACAGATTATCACTTTTTGACGATTCATCATTTTACGAAAACTCTAATTTAATTTTTCTTCTGGCATTCGAAAGACATGCAGTTCTAAAATAACAAGCTCTGGGAGTATTGTACTTTTAAGAAATATGTCGCCTTCCGAGACCCCCTTTGCTGTTCAGGATGTCATTATATAAGACCCAGTATAGGAAAAATTGTCCCAAAGTGTGGACATCTCGGCATTACTTGCTTATGAACGAAATGACTTGAAACGCCTTGCCAAAAAGACGTGTTTGAATGCCATTAGACATGGATGCGTTTATTAGAGCAACTCATTTTTCAAGGATAAAAACCACCAATTTGATAACAAAATCAAACTTATGTATTACAATGGTTTGTCCCCATACAGCTACCCAGCAAGCTATTTACTGATACAAAAGACGAGTGTGAAAACTTTGGTTAAAAATGTAACTATCGCAGTAAAACATCCAACAAAAAGTATGCTTTCAAGCAGGTTGCCAACCTATGTTAGAGGCCTAGTCTATTTGTGGTAGTACTGGAATGGAAAAATGTGACGTCATTATACATGCTATCCCAGGAGGCACAACGTGCTCTCATCGGATGGGAACCTGTCAACTCCCGGATAATAACAGCCAAGTTCAATACTAAGGAAAGCAAGATCAAGTTAAACATCATACAATGTTATGCCCCCACAAATGACGCTGATGAGGAAAAGAAAGATGCCTTTTACCAACAACTACAGGCAGTCTTAGATAAAACAGGCAAGAAAGACATGACAGTACTCATGGGTGACTTCAATGCAAAAATTGGAGGTGACAACACAGGCTACAATGAAGTCATGGGCACACATTTGGACTGGGCTACATGAATGAGAACAGTGAGAGATTTGCAGACCTATGCTCACTAAACCAGCTGGTAATAGGAGGAAGCATCTTTCCTCATAAAAGAATTCACAAGGCCACATGCAGTTCCCCTGACCATGTTACAGAGAACCAGATCGACCATATCTGCATCAACAAGAAATTTCAAAGAGCATGGAAAGATGTCATGGTGATAAGAGGAGCAGACATTTCATCAGACCACCATCTGCTGATGACGGCATTAAGGCTACGTCTCAAGAAGTTCAACAACATAACAAACAGGAGGACAAGTTACAACGTGAGTGCCCTCAAAACAAAGGAAGTAAAGACAGCATTCCAACTCAGCTTGTCAAATAGATTCCAGCTACTACAAGACCAGCCAGAAAACAACGATACCAACATTGAGACCCAATGGCAGCACATCAAGGAAATATGGCAAGGCACATGCGAGGAAGTCCTAGGCAGAAGAAAAACTCAGCACAAGGAGTGGATCTCTGGTGATACCATGAGGAAAGTGGAGGAGAGGAAGGAAAAGAAAGCAGTGCTGAATACAAGCAGGACAAGATCAGCAAAGACAAAAGCTCAAGAGGACTACACAGCCACAGATAAAGAAGTTAAGAAAAGCATCAGGAAAGATAAAAGAGATTACATCGACAACCTGGCCAAACAAGCTGAAGAAGCAGCGGGACAAGGAAATTTGAAAGAACTGTATATGATAACAAAGAAGCTTGCCAACAAGTTCCAGCAAACAGACAAGCCAGTGAAGGACAAAAACGGGAAAACTCTTACAACAACAGAAGAACAATTAAAGAGGTGGGTAGAACACTTCAGAGAACTATTAAATAGACCATCACCAGAAACACCTCCGGACATTCAACCAGCCAATACAGACCTCCCGATAAACTGTGACAAGCCAACAAAGACAGAGATCAGGAGAGCAATTAATAAACTTAAAAATGGAAAAGCGGCAGGGCCTGATGAGATACCAGCAAAAGCGATCAAAGCTGATACAGAGACAGCCATTAACATCCTATACAACCTTTTCAACAAGATCTGGGAAGAAGAGAACATCCCAGAAGAATGGAAAGAAGGCATCCTTATTAAGCTGCCAAAGAAGGGAGACTTGAGAGATTGCAGTAATTACAGGGGGATCATGCTCCTATCAGTGCCTGGCAAGGTCCTCAACAGAATACTTCTCGAGAGAATGAAAGAGGCAGTAGACCCAAAGCTCCGTGACCAACAGGCTGGTTTTAGAGCCAACAGATCATGTGCTGACCAGATAGCCAGTCTACGCATCATTATAGAACAATCACTGGAGTGGAAGTCTCCCCTATATGTCAACTTCATCGACTACGAAAAAGCATTTGACAGCGTAGACCGAGAGACATTGTGGAAGATACTGAGGCACTATGGAGTACCAGAGAAGCTAGTCTCCCTGATTAGAAACACCAACCAAGGCATGATATGCAGAGTTACCCATGCTGGCCAGATGTCTGAGAGTTTCGAGGTCAAGACAGGAGTCCGACAAGGTTGCTTGCTGTCACCATTTCTTTTTCACTTGGTCATTGATTGGATCATGAGGACAACCACAGCAGGCAGGAACAATGGCATACAGTGGACACTCCTGACGCAACTGGACGACCTTGATTTTGCAGATGACCTGGCTCTCTTTTCACACAACCAAAATCAGATGCAGGATAAAACAACCCACCTTGCAACAACATCGGCAGGAACGGGCCTCAAAATTAGCTTGAGAAAGACAGAATTGATGAAGGTAAACACCACTGTCCAAACACCAGTCACAGTTGGTGGTGAGGCCATCAAAGAAGTTGAATCCTTCATCTACCTGGGGAGTGTGGTGGACAGACACGGTGGCACAGACTGCGACATCAAGTCAAGAATTGGCAAGGCTAGGACTGCATTCACCATTTTAAAGAACATCTGGGCCTCAAAGAGCATACGTACTACCACCAAACTGCGGATCCTCAACGCCAATGTAAAGTCCGTCTACTGTATGGTGCAGAGACGTGGAGGATGACTAAAGCTACCCTGCAGAAGATCCAGACATTTTACAACACCTGTCTCAGGCGCATCTTCAACATCCGATGGCCTGATAGGATCTCAAATGAAGAACTATGGATGAGAGCAGGACAGGAACCAATGGAGGTACAAATAAGACAGAGGAAGTGGCGCTGGATTGGACACACATTAAGGAAGTCACCATCCAGCATCACACGCCAGGCCCTGACTTGGAACCCACAGGGCAAAAGAAAACGAGGACGACCTAGAAACACCTGGAGGCGTGACTCGGAGTCGGAGCTAAGGACACAGAATATGACCTGGCACGATGCAGCCAGAGCAGCCCAAAATCGTGTTCGTTGGAGGACAGTTGTTGATGGCCTATGTTCCTCACGGAACGACAAAGCATCTCCTATTTTCATTTTTGATCGAACACATCTTTCGGGTTTTCCATTGCAAAACAATGACCTGCCTTTTTTCTATAATATTGAAGGGTACCTATCTCTTATCCACAACTCCTCCTATATCCTTGAATAAATGTAATGAAATTTTCAAAACTTCTTTGTTAGATAATGCCTTTGTGGCCCTCCTATTTTACTTTCTTATCTGACACTTATTTCTGCTTTCTCTGAGTAAACCATGCATTTTCCCATTATAATCATATGGGAGGCTGGGGGGGGGGGGTAGTGAGCTCCCAGTACCTCTACTTATAATCTGAATAGTTTTTTTTATTATAAGATTTCCTTTAGTTTGGTCGATCGAAACAATTCCAGACAGTTTCACATCACTATGTCTTCTCCATTATGAAAAGACTATAGTAATTTACTTTAGAGAGTTATCATTCGTAAGTTGTCTATCACTTCTATACACTTCACATACATGTACAGTCGCTAACTCAAAGAATTTTGGAGTAAAGTTTAATGATTAATTCCAAGTTAAAGTATGGCAACGAATAAAACGAGAAAATAAACATTGAAAGACAAACACTAGAGAAAGCATTAATAAAACAATTCCACAATTTATACATATGTGAATAATCAGTGTACAAGTTATTTATTTACAAAAATCATCACATAACTTTCAGAATTAACTAAAAAAAGGGTTTTTGTGAATATGTTTGAAAAAAGAAATACTTTAAAATGTGTCAAACTTAAGATTTCTAGATATAAATGTACAACTATATATTGTATTTGGAAATAGTTGTTACCATGTTTGCAACATATATTTAAAGACTGAGTAATTTCATCTTCGAAATTTTTGACACAGTAGGGGTAAAGAGCATTAAGAAAAATATCTACCACAACATAAATGTGAAGTGTGTTAGTGTGAAAAAGTAATCAGTTAAATTGTACAATACAATTATAATTTTAATTCCAGCATAAATTCCTGAAATAAAATGTCACTTTGATGAAAAGTTTTGGTTAATAATTGCGTATTTAAATAATAATAATAAAAAACAATGTTAAAATATTACATGCTGTTACATGTAATCAGGTTTTTTTTTTGTCATGTCCCAAAGGCCAGTTGACAGATTAGCAAGACCATCACTGTTTTTCCGAGTAATAGTAGAAATCATCCGAGGGAACGGTGTTGAAGGTTTTTCCGATTTCTGCCGTGATGTCGTTGAAAGATGGTCGTTGTTTTGCTTTCCTCTGCCAGCATTGTTTCATCAAATTATAGTAGCTACATGAAGTAAAAAAGAACATATCTGTATTAAAGATTTTGGTAATTGTGCCTAAATTTAAATACTATAAGAAGTTTGGAAAAACTCTTCCATATTTTAAGTAACAAATAACATAAATTAAACAATTTGGACTCTTACTGAACATAGTTTTCCTTGGGGAAAAATCATCTTTAATATTGTTTCGAAATTTATTTTTAAAAAATTAAAATATTAATGATTATAATAAGCTTATGAGATTTAAAGGAAATAGCTGATAAGTTTGATTTATTTTTTAAAAGTTTTAGTGCTTGATATAAGAATAAAAAGAGGCTCTTACAAATCATTGGCGAATTCAGGACGATTCATTCGGTTTCCGTTTCTCAGGTGCATCTGAACATCTCTGCTTCTTACACCGGGATATGGAACATCACCTAGAATATTTAGCTCAACAGATTTAATTAAAGAACTATTTTCGCTTGATGAAAACAATTTACAAGTAACATTAACAAACATTTCTGTTTTATGTATAATATAAAGCATACCAAAGCTGAAAATTTCCCATAAAACGATACCAAATGACCAGACATCACTTTTGGGTGTCGCATATTTCATGGACACTAAACATTCTGGAGCTGCCCACTTAATAGGAATACGCTCCTACAAAGAAAATTTATATACACCTTTGTTTACTTTGACGTCTATATCTGCATGGGGTGGGTGTTTGGGGGGGGGGGTATATCCATCCCCAAATGAAAGGGTTACATTTGTTATAATATTAATATTATTAAAATTTGATTTATTAACGTCTACTTTAATTTTAAAGAACCGAACCTATAATAATTATATGTTTTAATTATATAAATACACACTTTGTCCTCTTTTACATCACCATCATCGTCTTTGTGATCGCCTTCTGTTGTCTGTTGTTGCGGACAAAATCCGTAGATTTTTGGCTCCAGTTCACTGTTCAGAAGCACATTCCTAGCCGCAAGTCTTCTATGAACCAACTTGAAAATAAAAAAATATTCATCGATTTCAAGAACAAGGAAAAATAATCTGGATTTAAAAGGGTAATAAAATACTTGAACGCATCCTAGGTGGAAAAAAAATTACACACTCGACGTAACAAAAACCTAAATTAATACTTTTCTGTTTTCAAAGTGAAGCATTCCTTTCGAAATTCCATAAACAATTCGACAAAGCTGCTCAGATGTTTCTTCGTTGGCACTAGATTTTTGCTCTTGCAACCATGTATTCAATTGACCCAGTTCGCAGTATTCAAGTACCATGTATGGACCAACTGTGGAAAAAGATGGTTCTATTAATGTACTGTACAGATACAAGTTTTTATTTTATTTTCTTATTCCATAAATGAATTAAGGTATCAAAAAGCGAAACATTGCCTCTCAAAAAGCACATAAATCAGGCAACACTCGATTTCGAATTTTGTCACATCTATCATGCACACAAGAATACACTACCCCCCCCCCCCCTCTCACCCTACGATCATATTACTTATCCTGTAACTTTGTGCGAGCCACTAAATCAGCGAATTATATGGAGTTAAAGTTCTAAAGAAATTTTAGATATCACACCAACTCCTTGTTACACGATTGACAAGAAAAATATTTGAAGACATCGCCACCTCGAATAATTTTCCACTCAAATATCAAACTCCTGAACGTATTACATGTACAAATTGTAAGATTCTCTATCAGAACGAGCATAAAATACTTACCGTATATCAAGTACAACTTTCATTTTAAAAGATATATATTCTGTAGAAAAATATGTAAATAAATTCTCAAAAGATTCTTACGAGCCATGTCATCGAAAACCGCCCCATAAAAGTGTAAAATATTGGTATGTTCTCCAACTTTGGTAGCATAGAAATTTATCTTGGCCCGCATGCTTATCTGCTGTTCTTCAGTGTATCCATCTAAAGAAGCCAAAAAGGAAGAAAATGTAAACAATAAACGAATGAAGCATAATATGCAAATAAGGAACCGTATTCAAGTTCAAAAATCCATAAAACAATACAAAATAGGAGCAGAGCAAACACGGACCTCCAAAACATCAGAGGTAGGATCAGGTGCCATGGAGTGAGCACCCCCTGCCCTGCGGTCACACCCGCCGTGTGCTCCATGTCATGATCGGGAAGTAACGGAAGAAATCTGTCGTCAATTCAGTGTATAAATAATGGACTAACAATAAGTATGAAAAACGTCAGTCAGCATTTAACTCAATGATAAATTGTATTTGTTGTCAAGGTCATTGTGTCGACCATAGAATTTACGAAATGATTACTTGAATGTCTTTACTGATATTCTTGTTTCTTCAACATGTTTGTCAACAATTTACCTCGTTTTAGAAATTGTTCTTACGTAGAGCATGCTCTAGCGTATCGATTCAAGTGAGATATAAACTCCTTATGCAGGTGATGAGGGTATACATGTATTGCTTCATAACATGCTTTGTTTGGATTCTTTATCGTGAAATATAACAAACAAACTGCCTGCAATGTATTCGTTATTTTTGACTTAGGTATTTTTTGTATATCATTTTGCAAACTTTCATTATTACTTACTTTTCAGCACTTTGGCCACATACTTATCCCCTCGTGATGTGGTATTTTGAGGATGATATCTGATTTTATAAATATCAGCAAACCGTCCGCTTGTTAGCAAGGTTTCCAAAACAACAGAACTGTGTGGAATTATATAATCGTCCGAGGTGTTAAATTCTTTTCCTCCATACAAGTATATGTCATCCTGGTCTTCGTACGTCATATTCTAAAATGTTAAAGAAATACACGTTATTCACTTTTCTCTGTAATGAAAATTATTCAAAATATTTATTCCAGCATGATAGCATCCTGGGTTTTTTAAAATATGTCTTCAAAGATGTCAAAATTCGTTGCCGTCGTCTTTAATTTTGTTTAAAAAAACACAGTGGGTTGTTTCGTACTAAATTAAGACTTAAATAATTTTAATATTAAAAAAAACATCATGGGTTGCCTTTGTGCAGCTTTTTAATTTAATGCAGTCATAAATGCGACAGTACACATTTTCCAAATATTACGATTTTAATGTAAAATTAACATCTGTGACGCCCTCTGGTCTGAAAATGTGATTTTACGCAATAATGAGGAAAAAAACGCTGAAATGGCTCTCACGACGTCATTGTTTTCCGATTTTCTAAGCAATGCACGACCCTGAAGAATGACAC
The DNA here is from genome assembly GCF_032062105.1 of Saccostrea cuccullata. NCBI lineage: Eukaryota > Metazoa > Mollusca > Bivalvia > Ostreida > Ostreidae > Saccostrea > Saccostrea cuccullata. The sequence continues at coordinate 433,533 of NW_026933360.1, forward strand.
ATGACTAGCTTACATGTATATGTTCAAGACGTCCATGAATATTGTACTAAAAACTGATGACAAAACATCAAAAGAAAATACTATCAATCTAAACTTTCTGTTCTCAACCAAAGTAAATTCACCTGCACCACCGATATATATTTATACCGCAATAAAGCAATTTAAGAGTTTTCGTCGTCGAAAAAAATAAACTTTGTAATTAATACCTAGATCAACCTACATGTGGATGCAGATGGTCAACTTTTTTTTAAAATTTCATAATTTGTTAACTACAATGCATTTACGATAACTTTCATTTACTTGACTGAAAGAGAGATCTCTAGGGCAGGAATACAAAAAAATATGGGAAAATATGATATTTTGGTGCTTTTCCAACAAATTTCCATAGAGTCCAATAGTAAAATTTGACAACTTTTGAAATAGCCCCCTGAGAAATCGGGGTGGTAAACATGTATTACGATTTTTAATCTTAAAACAACAAATATAACAGTAAAAATTAATTAACGATTTTTTTTTCTAAATCCCTAGGGTGGAATTCATTCGACTCAGCCTCGTTAAGAGCATGAACTTACAAAATGTGAAGCTGAGAATCGATTCTGTATCCTCTCCCTGACCACCGTGACTCTCCTCTGTATGTTCTGCTTAGCCACCGTTAACCGGCCTGTCCTCCACATTATCACACCAGCAACAATGATTCCGAGTAATAGAATCATTACTGAAAATCAGGATTATCACAATGAAACATCTTCTTACAGTGTAAAACTGCAGAAAACAAACTATTTAAGAAACTGTGTTTTGAGAGAATTTTTTTCTTTTTGGTATTTACGACAGAAATTAAATTTTTACGAATTACATATATTGAGGTATATATTCTATGAAAATGTTTTCGGAAAAAAAATGTTTGCCATTAGCTCTCGCCAGTTTAGATATTTTAAAATAAGAATGTGCATTTATATGCTTGTGTAAATTTTTCAGTGAAATATAATCTGTGATACTGTTATTACATTGAATTGATTCAACAGAAATTATTCTATATTATTTTTAAGATTACCGATTGAAATTCCCGCGATTCCTCCAGCAGTCAAAGCAGCCGGTGATTCGGTTGTTCGGAATGATAAATAAACCGGATCACTCTTTTGTGCTGCGTATGCTGTGACGAAGGATAAATTATAGACTGTTTCAGCATCCAGACCCGTGAGATCAAAGTAATCAGCATCCTTATCAACTAGACGGGTGTAGGTTTTTCCATCTTTTGCTACAACAAGGACAATAATCCTGGTCCTCTCATAACAGCTAGGCGTGACTGTCCACCTCAAACGAACACCATTGTCGTATGTATTCTCTATGTGGAGATTTGTCGGTCCTGAATCTACAATTTGTAGTAAGATAATCAATCAAACAGTTTAAGTAATAGACACAAACTATTTTTGAGGGTTTGGACAGGGTTGCGTTTAGAGATTTATGTACAATTTAAAATCGTGATCATTATTTAATTAAGGAGGAATGTCACATAAAATTTTCATTTCATAAATCTTTCAAAAATTATCCCTATTAATTTTAATTTTAAAAAACTTACGGTTTCATCACTGAAAGGCCGATATTAGCTCTTGGCTTTTTAAAAAATGTTTTAGCATTTTTCCGTATACGATGAATATAAATGTTTTTAAGTTTTATGTGAGTTATTGGTGTGTAAATCACACAGATTTATCATGTAGGTATATTTCATGAAGCGTGCTATCTATACCGTTGGTCAAAATTCTGGAAAAAATAGTGACAGCTAAGGGAACATGCTAGTTAATCATACAGCGGTCATGATTTAAAAAAAATAGAATCTCCACCATGTCAAAAAGCTATTGCAAAATTTTTGATCTTTTCTTGTCCAGTGGTTCTTGCGAAGATTTTTTTTAATGACACAGCCATTTTTTTTAGGTGTTATTTTTTTCTTGGAAGAAAGTTGGATCCTTTATTTGGAAAACAATTTATCCCTTTGACCCAAAGATACTCTGTGCCAAGTTTGGTTAAGATTGGCGATGTGGTTCTAGTGGAGGAGATAAAATTGTAGATGATGACACTGTAAAAAGATTTACGACGACTTTTTCAACAGAGGAACTCAATTGAGCATTCGGCTCATGTGAGCTAATTAACCTTAAATTGTTGTTCTAAACATGGCACCTGATCGCATCTCTGATGTTTTGGAGGTCCATGTTTGATCTGCTCCTATTTTGTATTGTTTTATGGACTTTGATCTTGATTGCTGTTCGTTATGTCCACATCCTTCATGATACTAGTCTGTCGACGTTAATTATAATTCTCTCAAAAATAAAACTTACATTCATCAATCCCGTCAAGAGATTCCAAGTTTGACAGCTGAAATTATGATTTTGCATTTATGAACAAAAAAAGAAGTATAATTTATGTTGAAGTTGAATTGATATGAATAAATTCCTTTAATTACTCTTAAAAAAATCATTTTTTGTTAATTAAAATGTTTTCACCAAGTAATTTGTACAATGAACATATGTACCATTTTCATATACGTTGTGGATTCCATGGCTCTATTATATACAGTTAGACTCAGTTTGATGGATTCGTTTCGGAAGGATTCTTTTGGGACCACCATCCAACAGTTATCTATGTCCAGGTAATGGCTGTAGTAGAAGTTGTCTCCCATAGGTACTTCATATCCTTCCTTAAATCTCAAGGTTTCCTATAAATTAACATAATTGGTCTTTATATAATCTGCATCATTGCAGAAAGTATGAATATATTTAGCCAAACTATTATCAGTTATGAATAAAAAATAATAATATGGCAACAGAATTTAAGGTTTGTACCCTAGTTCAAATTTGAATGAGTTGACTACATAATGATTCTGACTTTGGTAAAAGAATTCCTTGATTTTGATGGAATAATATCATTTGAACGTTATCTTTCTTATCAGAGGGATATTATACATTTAAAAAAATAAAATGTTTGTTTGCCCTCTTCCTGAGGATGAAAAACGGATCGGTTGATGGACGATAATATTCCCCCCAATTTTTTTGTCAATCGGTCCAGAAAGGGAAAACCAAACAATTTTTAGGTGACCTAACTCTTGATTATTTAAGACTTGATGGTAGTGTGACATTACTTTCAGAACAACTTAATGAAATTAAAATAATGAGAGCTTCATGAAATATTTTATTTATACACAATCTGAAAACAACGTGAAGTCTTACTTTTGTTATGTTTCCCGGCATAGAGCCAGATTTGAAAAGGTCCCCCGTCTGATTTGACGAGAATGTCCAGTCAATTTTGTGAATTCCACTATTTCGATCAAGCGTATTTACGAGTAAGCTGCAAATCAATTTATGTATTTAAAAAATTCATCTTGACTTAACAGCTTCATGAAATCTAAAATGGGACAAGAAAGATTAACTTAAACCTACCGACTTGTAAAAGGGAATGTAGAATTCTTTAGATTTGGTAAGAATATAACATCATCAGGTGTTAAAGGTGCTGGTGGGGTTTCATCGAAGTAAACATGCATAAGATCAAATCCTTCATTTCCGAGAACGTCAGTGGCTTTGACCCAGACGTTTAAGCCATCTCCATCACGTCTAGAAATATTGAACGTTACAGTTTCTGTTAAGTCATCAATGGGTCGCCAGCTTGACGGAGTTTGATTTCCTTGGTTTGCATGAGCAAACTGGTATTCAAATTTGACGATTCCGTGAATATTCAGTATTGGCTTCAGTGTTCTTTCACCGTTATTGTCATCTAATTTAGGAAGTACACGTTTTTGAAACTTTTTATCATGATCGAAATTTTTATATTCAGACACAGGTATCAAAAGTTTTTCATTCTCGTGTAATACGTTTCTGAAGTGTCCTTTCCAGGATATCGATATATTATTCTTTAAATTATTTTGCCATTGATAATTTGTCTCTTCTACGGCACTTGTTGAAATCATTGGAAAAGCTGCTTCTTTTGTGATTGATGACGTATTGTCGTACAGGACAAGAGTTCTTGCATATTCTGAGTTATTCGCTCTGTCTACGATGTTCAGTATGAAAGAGTACATCCCTGGCTGTTTGGGGGTATAAGTAAAGGTTCTTTCTGATTTGTCTAAAGTAAAGGTCTGTGTAGGGCTCCAAGGATCTGGTTCTGTTAAATTTGGGTTTATATTCTGGTTCGGTTGCAGTAAGAATTCTTGAATTGTGTATTTTCCAATTCCAGAAAGAACATCAGTCCAGCCGTCCCATGAGAATTGAATCGGTTTCTAGTACATCAACAATAAAATACGTTTAACATGTTTTCGCCTGTATATGTTTACATGTGTAAGTAAGGCATATGGAATTTCAATATATGGAGAAGTACATATGTAAAATTTCATTTAAATAATTTATTGTAAATATAAAATACATGGTTACTGTCTTGAAATATAAGCGATATTTGGGCGAGGGTAAGAAAACGTGATAGAGGGCTCGGCAAGCCTCGCCCTCTTACGTTTTCGACCCGAGCCCAAATATCGCTCATATTTCAAGACAGTTATCATGTATTTTGTTTATCCTGCAACATATTCTTTACATTTGAACGTCCAAAACTAGCTATTTTCGACAGATTTAGGCACATCTCTGCAGTTGAAACTATGACGCCATGGCGTAAACATTGCAATATACATGACGTCACAATGCCTTTAGAACGTCGGAACACATGCACGAGGCAGGCTTTATTAGGGCAGTGACCGGATAAAGCTTTGGTTTATTAGGTTACATTTATTAGGTCAATGCAAGGGGTAGTTGCAGGATTGATTGATTGATTGTATATTGTTTAACGTCCCTCTGGAGAATTTTTCACTCATATGGAGACGCCACCACTTGCCGGTGGAGAGCTGCAAATTTTGTCCTATAATCGGCACTCAGGGCCATTGAGCAGGGAGGGATCTTTTTCGTGCCAGCACCTACTGCGACACGGGACCTCGGTTTATACAGTCTCATCCGAAGGACCGGCCTCCACGTCCCACAGTGGGATTCGAACCCACGACGTAAGGATTGACTCCTTACCTCGCGATTCTAGAGCAGACGTTCTAACCACTGCGCCACACGGGTAGTTGCAGGATAATAAAGATATATATACACATGAGTAAAATCATTTTTATAATAAATCGATTTTTTCAGTTGTGTTTAAAAGAAGGATAATCAAACGGTTACCGAACTATGTAAGTAAATTCCAAAAAAAGAAATATACATGTATATTACCTTGGTAATATCTTTGTTAACAGTGAATGCTTTGGAGGAACATCCAGTCTCTAAGATACAGTGATAAGGGTTTCTAAAGTCAAAGCGATACATCATTGATTTACTAGAATTGCGGCCAATAAAGGGATCTTTAAATGATGTTGTTAATGATGTTGTTGACGATGTATTCAGTTTCCGATATCCTCCACTTTGGGCAATAACGGTTATTGTTAAACTACAAAATAATAATAAATAATTTAGAAATATTTTTAAATTCTGTGTGAGTAATGGTGGTTAAATCACACAGTTATATATCACATAAGTATGATTCATGAAGCGCGTTGAATATATGCAACTGTTGCCGAGATATTGAACGGAAAGTAAATGAAGACTGAATGATGGAAAAGGTACCAGCAACACTATTAATATACGCCTCGGACATTTAATGACCAGGGGCGGATCCAGCCATTTTGAAGGGGGGGGGGGTTCCAGGCTTGTGTCCCTCTAACCCCCCTGATCCCCCCATACACATTGTCAAGCAAATATTCATACACACGTATGGAAAGATCTTAAGTTGTGGTAAATAATAAATTTGTTTACGTCCCTTTTTCTTTGAAAAGGTACTCCCAGTCCGAATAAAAAAAAAACAAACAAACAGGTTTCAAAAACTACTGTAGCCTTGAAATTGAATGGATTTGCAGCATTTCCGAAGAGTACATATATACCCAACACGGCCAAAGATAGCGGAAGTATCAAATTAAATCTCACATGTAACGTATCATATATAAGATATATAAAAATAAGTAGACTATTTTCTTCCATTCTCTCATTTAATAAAGGTAATAATAAAGGTGAATTGAGGAAACTAAATGTGTGAGAAACTATCTATTCAATACATAAGTTAGACGTACAAATATCTATTCTCGGAAAACGTTTTATCCTCTCTCTCTTTCTCTCTCTCTCTTACCACTTGGCAGAAAATAAAAGGGGAGTTCCAACCCCAGGAACCCCCACTCTGGATCCGCCAATGATGACGGGGGTATAAAATTTAAAATACTAAAATTAAAATAGTCGACAGGAGTTTGTGACTTTGTGTGAGAACTACAAAAGAGAACTTTAATTTGATACCATATGTAACTTAATACAGTGACTTCAGTATACATGCCAAGTTTCGGGAAAACCTACCGATCAGGTATTCAGCTATTTTTAATGAACCGTCTCAAAAATACAGGGACATTTGCTATAAGATTATACAAGAAAGTGGCCATTTTGAAATACATTATATGCGAAACACACATAAATATGCCGTCGTCATCTAAAAATTTATTCAATTTCCATGCTTTTATGGAATACTACAAAACATGACAGATACAAATGATTAAAACAAAAATTATATAAATGATTGAGAGAATATGAAATTTCTATTGTTTAAATTTCAAGTGCTTATTTTTAAAATTAATTGTTTTGAAAAGTTTTTATGAATGTTTGAGGATCTTTAGTTTATCATAACGTCAAAACGCACACTTTCAGATGTCAATCTACCTATCAGCTTAAAAACCTTTAAAAATATCAGTTATATAGAATTTTAATTAAGTATTTCAACCCGTAATTTGTTAATCATGTGAAAGAGGTGTTTTAAAACAGTAAAAATGTTTCCTGTTACTAGGATGCGCGAAGAAATGCGCAATGGAAACCCCAGTCGGCCCCCTTAAGTTATAACCTGATTTTCCGTATAACTTTGATTTCTTTTTTTTATACAATACATAAGAAATGCTATTTATGTTTGAGTTTTAATGTGAAGATATTTAATATCTCTGATAGTAAACAAGTAATTCGTTGTGTGATTGAACTTTACAGAGAAGTTTATTGTCGAGACAAAATATAATATTTTGATTAATATTAAATTGTCGAATTTTAAATGTCGGCAAAGACGCATAATCACTCTTGGTTTAATAATTACACGTTTCTTTTTTAAGACTGAACACTCGACTGAGTTTACACAGATCTAAGACTAACAAATAATAAAAATTCAACGTTACTAAACTTAATGTTTCCACTAAACATCTAGAATTAACACACTGTAGAAACATTGGAGTTCAAGTATATATACTTATCGCCGTCCTCCAGAAGTCGGTCAAAGTCAAAGTGAGTAACGTTGCAGGAATATACTGATGTGTTTGGATTCATCGAGCCTGGCTGATTAGGGCATGGATAAGTCGTACTATTTAAGCTGACATATGCTTTACTTGATGCGTCTAAAAAGATAGTTACAATTAAAACAAGAGGCCCATGGGCCACATCGCTCACCTGAGCACTAAGGGTAGGAAAGAGTAGAAAATGGCTTTTTATTGTAAAGTTTAAATCCAAAAGTAGTCCCATGACCAATCATGGATTTGCTATTTTTTAGAAAATGATTTTTAAAGAATTTTCCTATATATATCTTTAAAAACTTTGGTCGGCCATTTTGGCCCCGCCCTACCCCTGGGGGTCATGATTTGAACAAATTTGAATCTACACTACTTGAGCATGCTTCCATATAAATATGATGAATTATGGCTTTGTCATTCTTGAGAAGAAGATTATTAAAGAATTTTCCTATATATTTCTATGTAAAACTTTGGTCGGCCATTTTGGCCCCGCCCTACCCCTGGGGGTCATGATTTGAACAAACTTGAATCTAAACTACCTGAGCATGCTTCCGTATAAATATGATGAATTATGGTTTTGTCATTCTTGAGAAGAAGATTATTAAAGAATTTTCCTATATATTTCTATGTAAAACTTTGGTCGGCCATTTTGGTCCCGCCCTACCCCCGGGGGTCATGATTTGAACAAACTTGAATCTACACTACCTGAACATGCTTCCATATATATATGATGAATTATGGCTTTGTCATTCTTGAGAAGAAGATTTTTAAAGAATTTTCCTATATATTTCTGTGTAAAACTTTGGTCAGCAATTTTGGCCCCGCCCTACCCCCGGGGGTCATGATTTGAACAAACTTGAATCTACACTACCTGAACATGCTTCCATATAAATATGATGAATTATGGCTTTGTCATTCTTGAGAAGAAGATGTTTAAAGAATTTTCCTATATATTTCTATGTAAAACTTTGGTCGGCCATTTTTGAACAAACTTGAATCTACACTACCTGAGGATGTTTCCCCATAAGTTTCATCTTTCCTGGCACAGTGGTTCTTGAGAAGAAGATTTTTAAAATATTCCACTAAATTTTCATTAATTCCCAATTATTTCCCCTTGAATGAGGGCGTGGCCCTTCATTTGAACAAACTTGAATCCCCTTCACCCAAGGATACTTTGTGGCAAGTTTGGTTGAAATTGGCCCAGCGGTTCTTGAGAAGAAGTCGAAAATGTGAAAAGTTTACAGACAGACAGACAGACGGACGGACAGACGGACACCGGACAAAATGTGATCAGAAAAGCTCACTTTAGCCTTCGGCTCAGGTGAGCTAAAAACTCGTTTTTCGACAAAAATACATCAGAAGAATTATAAAACTTACTTCGAGCCACTTTAGTAAGATCTAACTGCAGCCATCCACCGACGATTCCAAACTCAAACTCGTCTACATACTCTGGTTGGGTTGTAATTTCAGGTGGAGTGTAAATTGCCATAAAATCTGCATTTATATAATTATAGTCCTTCTGGCTTAACCAAAGCATGTCGACCTCCGTAGAATTAGGCTCAGAGGAGTCCGTCATAAATCGATACATCTCTCGCTTTTTGCCTGTTCTCTCTATATTGGCGAGGAATGCCGAACATTTAGTAATTATTGCTGTATTATCAGCTTCAACTGAAATTAAAAAAGTCGTTAAATGTCTTTTATTATTTGAAATTATTTTTTTTCTCTGTTTAGTGACCATTCATCTACCAAAAACCTATCTAAGGATCACACAAAAATGACGCCATTTCCACGATTTAATCGCATCAAGCTGTTTTTCTAGATTTACTAATATTGAGTAAAATTAAGACAATAAATGCTTATAATACATCTATCTAATATTGATATCTGAACAGCCGCAAATGCACTTGAATGCTTATGTAAACTGACTAAACGGCGATTACAGCTCACCAGTATCCCACCATATTCATCTTCTTTGTCATTTCGAGTTCAGATCCAGGTGGTACGATTTCTTGGTTTGTGATATTTGACTTTATCAAGTCTCGCATCTATATGATGACTGATTGGCATGATTCGAGGAGGTTCAAGAATAACTCAAGTGAGAGTTTGAACAAACTTAGATGTGTACTACCGTACAAATACAACAAATCATGGCCTTGCTGCTCTTAAGATGAGGATCTTCGAAAGCTTGTTCGGAGCTTGTGGCCCCGCCCTACTCCGGAGGTCATGATTTGCACAAATTGAATGTACACTACCTGATGATGGTTCCATATAAATATTATCAACCATGGTCGAAAATTTAAAAAGGTTACCGACGGACAGACAAACAATATTTGATAAAAAAAATTCTCTTGAGCTTTCAGTTCAGGTGAGCTAAAAAAAAGCGTAAATTTGCTACATGTTAAAGGACAAGATAGGGTAACGGCCGAATTTGGCCCCTTATTTGATGTAAAACCAGAACTTTGATAAAATTGTGATAGTTTGTAGTTAAGAAGTTAAATTGGTGCTTACTTTAAAACAACCACTAATTAAGATTCAAAGCTTACATGGAAGCCACTAGAGGATGCAGAAGTAGGACATTTTCCAGAATTTTCTCAATGTTGGTGGAATTTCATCATATTTGAGATACTTTTCTCTTCGGAAAACATAGAGCACACGCTTGCCTATCTGAGATTTTTACACATAAACTGCATCTGATACTAGTGTACAAAATATATAAATTTGGTAGATAGGCAAGCTTGTGCTCTATGTTTTCCGAAACAAAATGTGCTGTAAAATCGATGAAAATTTGCATAAAAATGAGAAAAATCGAAAATTGACCTATTTCCTGACCTCTCTGTGACCTCTGTATATTCTAAATCTTAGAACCAATACTCATTTTGTGGCAGGGGTGACAACAGCTTTTTATGGATAAACTTTGGATCATTCTGAAAGACACCCAAAATCGGGGGCCAAATAGGAACCTTACCCTATCTTGTCCTTTCATTAAGGGAAAATGTATAAATGATTGATATGAATGTGTTAAATTTGAACCGGTGGTTTCAGATATAGTGTATATTGGCGATTTAATCAAAATTCAATACCAAGACATGTAGGCTCCCAAGTAATATAAGTGACAAAAGGTGTTCCTAATTTTTGACAAAATATGGCAAAATCATGGCGTAACGAAATCAGAGCAAATCGACAAAACTGATTTTAATTTTTTTATGAACTTTATAAGAAATGGGTCAAACAGATTTCCCAGATTATCTTTAATTCTTTTATTGAGACGGGTTGATTAAGGAATAATTATTAGAGATTGCAAATGTGCCTATTAGATTGTCGGTTATACTTGAGAAGAAATACCACTTTAACGAGCTTCATGTGTAAAGTAAGGGTAATCAAGTTCAAGGAATACTTTAACAACTGATACGGTGATTTTAAATATGTAGAAGACTTTGATTTTTTTAACATGTTTAGTTGCATCTCAAAAGTTAAAAATGTAGGAAAATCGCGAAGTCAGGACAAAATACTGTTTAATTAAAGCTTATCTAGTTGATTATAACAATTGGTGTTGCCGATCGCATCAGTGATGCCGATCGCAGGTTTACATTTGTGCTATATGGTCTCATCCGAAGGACTGATCTCCGCGTCCAACAGTTGAATTCGAACCCGCGATGTAAGGACCACGTCCTTACTTCGCGACTCAAGAGCAAATGCTCTTACCAGAAGACAAAGCAACACTTTACTCCGTCAGGTGTATATATACATATAGCTTTATTTCTATTTCAATAAAAGTATGATTTAAAATTTTGAAAATCGGTAAAAATAAACTGAAACTCACATGATTTACATCTTTGGAGTCCATTTTGTCCTGTGAAACCTGATGTGCACTGACAATGTTCTAAATCACTGCATTCTCCAGGGAAACAGGGATCATGGTGAGCACATAGTGCTGCAATGTAGTCAGATATGATAAAAATATTAGCAATATTAAAATGCTCTTTGTTTGAAAATTACTGATGCAGCAATGCATAAGCCGATTTAGCGGTAGGTGTTTCCTAAGTAATGAACAACGATCAAATGAATCAATATATGGTTTTTAAAGAATTAAAGGAGAGAACACTTAGAGGATTTTAATATAATTTCATTTACATAAATTATAAAACTTCCAATTTTTTATTAAAGGTACTTGGACACAGATTTGAAGTTAATATTTTCTGTATAATATCCCGAATCATATATTATAATAGCATATCACTAAAATTAATTAAAAATCTTATTTCATTTAAAAGTTATTAAAACTTTTTTGGATTAAGGATTAAGAATAAAGTTAGAATTTGTGAAAGTGCAAGGATGTGTCAATCAAACCCTCCAAAAAATAAAGTTTTAATAACTTTTAAATGAAATAAGATTTTTAATTAATTTTTGTGTGAAATGCTATTAGAATATAAAAGTCGTAATATTATATATATAGAGAAAATATTAACTTAAAATCTGTGTCTAAGTACCTTTCATTGTGTATACAGTTTGAACTAAGAACAAGAGTCCCAAGGGCCTTGAATCGTCTTCTCATATATTGTACAACCAATCACTTTTCTGTATAATATCCCGAATCATATATTATAATAGCATATCACTAAAATTAATTAAAAATCTTATTTCATTTAAAAGTTATTAAAACTTTTTTTGGATTAAGGATTAAGAATAAAGTTAGAATTTGTGAAAGTGCAAGGATGTGTCAATCAAACCCTCCAAAAAATAAAGTTTTAATAACTTTTAAATGAAATAAGATTTTTAATTAATTTTTGTGTGAAATGCTATTAGAATATAAAAGTCGTAATATTATAGAGAAAATATTAACTTAAAATCTGTGTCTAAGTACCTTTCATTGTGTATACAGTTTGAACTAAGAACAAGAGTCCCAAGGGCCTTGAATCGTCTTCTCATATATTGTACAACCAATCACTTTTATTTGAATTCTCTATATATCTAGTATATTTTGATATCGTCTTGATATTCCAAAAGTAGGTCATTTAATTATGATACATTTTGGTTAACACACTCTGAGAACCCAAGATGAATTAACTGACAATTTAGAGACAAAGTGTGATACTTGTACTTCAGAGTCCCTTTTATCTACAATACTTAGTATAGCCATGAGGTTTTTAAAGTAGATGAAAGTGACTTACGAGGGGTGTTAAAAAAATTCGCGAACTATCTCTATATTGACGAAACCACAATGAAATTTCGCAAACATAGTCATACACATTTTCTATACACGATTCTTTTTCACAAGTTTTACAGAGTTATCGCGCTTTGTCACACGGCGGCGTTGTCGTCGGCCGCCATTACGGTGCTGATAATTGTGATAAGAGTGTAAGTAAGCACTACAAATAAATGGGTGACAAATACATTGTTTTCTTTGTTTTCCAAAGTCGGACATGCTGAGATACAACTGCAAAAAATATGTTAGTATAGTTAATAAATTTCAAGAGAAGATATACACGTGTGTGTTTTTTAAATCAAGTTTTCAATTTCATTTTATTAGTTAACCTCCCGTAGGTATCCGAAACTTTTTTATTTGACGTTTAGTATATAATTTTATACACCATGTGCTGGTTTACTAAATAAAAATAATTATCAATAACAAATAAATTGAAACAAATTAAAAAAAAATATTTCGTGTTAACCATTTAAAAAAAATATGTCAGTCGAGAAAATCTATTCTAGACGACCGTCGTGTTATTTATCCAATTTTACCTTGCGGATATTAATTTATTTAATACTCTATAAAGTGATATACTAAAAAATAGATACTTTCTATTCTTCTTTATCTGATTTTAATTACAATTTCCATTGACGTATATACAATCATGTATACGAACAGCCCGCATGCCGAGAAAATCATTTTACGCCCCCCCCCCTTTTCAAAACATGACTTAGTTTCATATATTACATTTATAACATCTGAGTAGGAAAAATTTAAACAAAATCCTCATATTATTTTAGAGTGTGCTGTAATATTAAACACGATCATCGTTTTTATGAAATGATTGCACACATGTTGGTTGTGTGAAATCATTAAGGAAAGAAAAAAATCTTTTTAAAAAATGGAAAGATAAGCGTTGCGTGAGCATGAAACTGACTTGCATGCTGAGATATATACACTGTAATACACATGTATAAATAACTTAAAACTTCAACCGCATTTAACTCAAATCCAGTACACATGAAGCTGTATAAAAAAAACTACAAAAAAAAAGAAAAACGGAGAAAATTGGAGTAATTTTAAAATCAGTTCTGGATTTATCGTTATACTGGTATAATACAGGCGTCGATAGCAATTTAACCTGAAATGGAAAGGATATCAAGGCAGGGGAAGGTGATACATTAAATAAATCAATGATCCGCTTGATCAACATGATCAACCTGTAATAATATTGAAACCATGCACATGTATCCCTAAAAAATTAAGTCAAAAAATATTCACAATGACAGATGTAGATGTGTCTGGCCTGGAAGAGATTTTGTCGTCATTAATAAATTTAATTTAAAGCCCTTGGCACGCAGAATTTTTTTAAATGTGAAAAAAAATACGAGAAGGGGTAAGTTAAAAGAGGAGGATCAATCGTCAACTCTATCGCCCCTCTTTAAAACATCCTAGATATCCACGAGAACCTATGGATAATGAATAACTGATTTAACACGTACAGCTTATAACCTGAACTAGAAAAATAATCATCGCAGAAATGAAAACAGGAATTTTAAAAAGTTCCAGTCGTACATTTGTTTGTATTTGTATGCTCATATTTATTTTCCAAAATGGCTTTACTACGCACCTGTTATAATTTTACTCGAGACCCCCCCCCCCCCCCCCTCTCACTGTGTAAAAGATATAATATTCTTACATTTTTTAAGTTTTTACCTTTTAATCTTGCAACATGTAAAATTTATTTCAAAGAAAACCCGGCTTAATATTTATTAAACCGCTGAAATACGGATGAAATATAACCAACTCTGCATTTAAAACAATAACAATCAATCGTTCATTATTTATTTTAAAACATATCATTACACGAACAATGAAGAAAAAAATAAGACCAAATCAAAGAATGAATCAGTTAACTTTTACTTCATATGAACGCGTGTTTGTATTTAAGTATATTACGCCAAAAAATTGATGAATAACGGAGAAAAGTTACTGCATTGAGTATGACCGAATTATGACGTTATCAGCACCTTCATGGCGTCAAGTCACGTGATCCAAACATGGCGGCGCCCATAAATAAGGTCAGAGAATAGAGTATAACAAGTAGAGCTTTTTTTAAAAAGCTTCCCGTCTTTAGCAACAATCTTAAACTGTAAACTGATCTACACCTATCAGGCCGTATAATTCTTTTGAATTTCTTGATTTTGTATTTCTACATTAGCTTTTTACAGGCATTAGCCCTACCACGGTTGTCGCTCGGTCATCTCCGTAAACTTTGACTCGCCGAGAGCTTTCGGCAAACCTCGGCTGATTCCATTTCCTTCTTCAAACAAGAAAGGGGAAAAGAATAATAACAAATTGTAAAGCCTGCAAGCAATAAAAATCAAATTTTATTTATAATGAAGTTAAAGAGATCTTTTTATTTTTTGCTATACAAAAAATCATGTTATTAGGAATTAATTACTGCTGATTTTGTTGTTCGTTTTGTCATTTTTTTTTAAGATTGAAAATCTTGCAAAATTGTTAAGTCGTACGAAAATTAGATCATCAAAAAGTTATCTCCCTTGCCTTGAACAGCATTTCAACCAATGAAATAATTGAAAATTTTCTCATCATGCATTTTCTACCAATCACAAAAGAGAGGAAGTGCATAGTCCGAAGACTGTAAAAAACTTCAACTATACAATACCGTCTTCCAAGGAAGACGGTAAATAGCATATGTAATGGAACTTTTTTCCGTGTTTGTGACGTCACAATGTGTAAATGACGTCATAAAGTAGATCACTTGTAACAAAAAATGGTTGACTTAGTCGTATTTGAGAAACGAACGGCTGTAAAGTAAAACGTATATCTTGGAAACTCCTTTGTAGAAGTTTATAATAATTTGTATACGGTTTTTGAAGACAAAAGGCTTGTCAGCAGTTTTGTCTTTAAGTGGATTGATTGTTTAAGTGAAGGAAGGTAGATGTTTAAAAATGACGTCTGTTCTGTTGCCCAGTGAAAGCAAACTGGGTGAGAGACGTGTCCTTTATTAAGCAATTTGATATGAAAGATCCCAACTTACAGTTAGAAAAGTAAACAAATATCTTTACAATAATATGATTATCAAAACCATAAAATATCGTTTACTTTAGACTTTAAACATATCAGATATGATAAAGTGAAGGCACCCATACTTTAGCCACATGAAATAAACGACGCTCAAAAGACAGAGAACTTGGGTTTTGATGATCACCATGCTCATTCTGCAAAAGGATATCATTATCCACCCATACTATTATCAAGATTAAGTCATTTCTAACAAATGGACTTTTTTTGTTGGAAAAAATAACTTGCATGGTAAGAAATATAAGAGTCGGAAAAAAATTTCAAGCCTCTGTGACAGAACGCCAAGGAGCATGTCACGTGACCGCCTATATCACGTGATCCGCGCATGGGCAGAATGGTTGCAGGTGCGCATTAAAATCGGAGAGGACTACTGTGAAACATTTTCAACACTGAAACACTTTATCATTTCTCTTTTGGAAGTTATTCAATTAGTTCGCGAACTTTTTGCTCACCCCTCGTACTTCTGGTATACATAGTATTACTCCAAGACTCAAAATCTCTCAACTGACAAAGTTTGATGAATTTGAGAATCTCATTAGATACTGCTTTTTAGCCGGGCTTATTGCTCAAAGAGCAATTGCCGGCTTATGTGATCCTGTTCAAGGCAGGATGTTGACCCCATAGTCGCCATTTTAAAGTTACGTGCAAAAATATAGTTCTTACTCTCAACCGCTTTTGAGATAATACAAACGCTTAATAAAGCAACAAAAATAAAACGAAGTTTTATCTATATAAAATAAACATTAGTAGTAATGACTTTGAAACTTCATAAGTCAAAGAACATAGTTCATTAGCGTAAGGATTTTTGATAATCAGTGTTACCGTAGTTCTCTACACATACGAGGTAAAGCAGGAGAGGGAACCAGACTGGCCTGTTTGTTTACATTCAGCTGCGGTACCAGATTAATTCTGATTCTGACAAAATCGGACCGTGGTATTAAGATTGAAAAATTCACTGTCAGTGTCTTATCATTTATATTGATATTTTTAAAATAATTTTTTAATCAGAATATAATCGTGATTCATGTAAGAAATCCACTCTACTCTGTAAATGAGCCCGGCTCTTTGTACTTCTGAGTACTTTGATTAGTTAACGTTCCCGTAAAACCCAAATGCATCAAGTGACAAAGTTAGATGATTCCAATCCAATTAGTGCATCCTATATATATGCATGTATTTTAAAAAGTAGGTCACAGTGATCACAATCACAAATGTTCCATATCCAGTCAATTTGTTTGAGTCTGAGTGAACTTAAGGGATTGATTGATTTAATTTATATTGTTTAACGCCAAGTCGGCAATATTTCAGCCATATTTCGGCGGTGAATGAAAGAAATTATGCAGCGAACAAAGACGTTAAAAAGAGAGACTAGTTTTTACCTAGACCTAGAAACTTTGTTCAAGGTCACTGCACATTCACTGACCAAAGGCACTCTGTGTGTGAAGTATGGGCAACATTGGACTAATAGGAGAAATATGTTCCGAAAAAGGATTTATTTTCACATAATTCTGTTATCGTCTTAACCTTTGACTTAGAAACATGGTTCAAGGGCACTGCACACCCTTTACCCAAAGGCACTCTGTGAGTGAAGTATCAGCCTAATTGGACCAAGGGGAGAGAAGATATGCTCCGAACAAGGATTTTTCATATAACTTTGCTATGACCTTAACCTTTGACCTAAAAACATGATTCAAGGTTACTGCACAGCCTTTACTCAAATGCACTCTGTGAATATGGGCCAGATTAGGCCAAGGAAAGTTAAAATATGCTCAAGACAAGAACTTAAACAGGAAGGCTATTTCTGACCTTGACATGACCTTGAAACTTTGCTCAAGGACACTGCACACCCTTTACCCAAAAGGCACTCTGTGGGTGATGTATGAGCCAGGTTGGGCCAAGGAGAGGAAAGATATGATCCGGACAAGGACTTTTCATATAATTCTGCCATGACCTTGACATTTGATCCAGATACATGGTTCAAGGTCAATGCAAACTGGTTACGAAAAGGCACTCTGTGTTGAAGTATGAGCCAGACTGGGCCAAGGAGAGAGAAGACATGAACCGGAAAGGGTTTTTCATATAATTCTGCTTTGACCTTTGACCAAGAAACATGGTTTAAGGTCACTGCACACCAGTTACCCAAATGCACTCTGTGGTTGAAGTTTGGGCCAAGGAGAGAGGAGACATGATCCGGACAAGGATTTTTCATATAATTCTGCTATATCCTTGACCTTTGACCTAGAAACATGGTTCAAGGTCACTGCACAACAGTTTCCCAGAGGCGCTCTGTGGCTGTAGTTTTAGCCAGATTGGTCTGAGGAGAAAGAAGATATGATCCGGACAAGGATTTTTCATATAATTCTGCTATGACCTTGACCTTTGATCTAGAAACAAGGTTCAAGGTCACTGCAGAACGGTTACCCAAATGGCACTCTTTGGGTGAAGTATGAGCCAGATTTGGCCAATGAGAGAGAAGATATTCTCCGGACAAGAGATTTCGGACGGACAGACGGACGAACAAACTGATCGCTATAGGGCGCCCGCCGAGCGGGGCCCTAATAACTCTAATTCAATTAGTATTGAATCACTTACACCTAGCCATTAAAATTCAGAAGTCGGTCAAGATGACCCTACTTTTTAGTTAACATTCTCCAATGATCTAAAATGTATCAACTGATAAAGTTGGCTGATTCTTGGCACGTAAATACATGAAATATAAAAAGACCAAAAATGATTCAATAAATTTCAATGATTCAATTTTTTTAAACAACTAGTACTTTTGGTTTTATTTACCTGAATATATCCCCTTATTTGAGGATCACAACCCTAGTTGTATTAACGGTAAAGGATACCAGGAGGCAAATTTGACAATCATTGCCAAAAGGGATCTTAATTTATAGTCCATGTTCTAAAAAGTCTACACACACAACACAATGGTCAAAGCATACGCCTAAGGCTTAGAAGAGCTAGAAATACTTGAAATCTCAAAAAACATAATAATCATCCTGTATCTTGAACATTATATGTACATACGGGTTTGACATATATTTCCTTTGTATGTTTCTGGACAGGAACACTTGTCGGGAGCTACACAAATGCCTTTGTTCAAACAATTTGGAGAACAGACAGCTGGAAAAAAAACACGATTAAATTAAGTTTCAGAAAGAAAAAAAAACAGTTACTAGGTTCGTAAAACTGGCAAGGTTGTGCAAATTATACATTTAATGATGTCGACGACCCTTTTCTCTTAATTGATTTTTCCTCTATCAGTCTAGTTTAAGGTCATCTGAATCACTCAGCTGACCTGGTGCTATCTCTTGCCGTATGTCGTCAGTTAACAATTGAAGATTTTTAGCTTCTTCCACTCAACCAATTTTGGTTTAAAGAATCCTTGCGTGAACGGGAAAAAAATAATGTATTTCATGTTCCCTGCCCTCTGGAGCCCCAGGGATGGGGCTAAAAACCCAAATTTGATGCAATCTTTAAAATTCTTTTTCTTTACTCCTGGACATCAAGCAGTTAAACTGTTTCTTGGTTGTAATCAGCATGGAGCACCCTTATTATACAAATCGACATTTACCTTTACATCTCTCGTCTCCCTAATCTTTTTCAGCATATAAAACAAGTATTTTTCTCTATTGTTGCCAGCTACTGAGAGTATCTGGCTCAAACTAGATCACATGATCAAGTATAAAAAGTGTTATAGAGTGGGTGTTTCTATTTTAAGAAAAAAAGACCCAAAATTGTTTTCTAAAATATCATGATTTTATTGAAAAATTTAACCAATGATGTATATTTTATTAGATAAATTAAAAAGACGATGTTCATTAAACGTTTAAGAATTCATTGATGTTTTTAAAGCGGTTTTGATTTTATGGCGCTAGTCCATGAACTTTCCCAACAACCCTCGTGTTTTATATGAATGCATACTGAAATAAGTATTCACGCAAGGTTACAAAACCCGCGAATATTTTTTGATGCGAATAATTAATTGGTGAACAGTATTAAAACATTTTCCATTCATGGAAATAAAAAAAAATATAAAGAACCTGTTACTTTTTGGGGGTCTACAAGAACTTTTTCTTTTGTGTTTTGTTGATTTCTAATTTTGGGCATTTCATACCCAGAGTATCATTTGCATTCGAAATAAAGCTTATGATGGATTATCCTCACTGGGACAGTATTTTCAGTTCATCCATGCACACACACTCACAACCACACCTTCGTCCATCCACAATTGAAATAAAGAATTAATTTACATATCAAAAGTTGATAATACCGGCCGGTGCATGCTGTACAAGATTGAAATTCAATATATACAACTATATTATGCGAACATATTTGCTTGAAATGAGTAAATAGAATATTTCAAGTGTTCTTACGTGTTCCGCAAGTTTGTCCTCTATACCTAGTATTAGAACAGTCACAAGTGTGAGACGAGGTACATCTACCACCATTAATACACGGTGGACTACAAAGAGCTAAAAAAAATAAGTTATATTGTAAATTTTATTTCATGGATATCCACATAATTATTAATACAAGAAACCGAAAGAAAGGGTAACAATAACGCCGTTGTTATTCATGTTATTAGCAACCTATTTTTGAATTCATATGTAGAAGACTTTGACCAGAATCCTATATTTGAAAAGAAGAAAACACTTGTTTCAGCTCGACATTTAGATGTAACGATGACGTATTAATCAATGAACAGTGGTTATTTCCATTCATATCACAGGCACTTGTTTTGAAATAAATTTTTAACCCATCGTATAATAATAAGACAAGGTATCTTAGTTTCATAATAAGCCCAGAAATTCTTAGCAAATACTTACGTTGCTTACAGAGAGGTCCTGCTTGATTGCTTGGACACTGACAAGTGTTGGGACTAACGCAGGTTCCCCCATTTTGACAACCTGGACTACATACAGCTATAAATTAAAGATTTCCTGCTGAATTAGTTTAATTCATATGGTTTTAGAAACCAAAAGTCTCTGTCGACACTGTAGCTCTACTGGTTTGTACTTATAATAAATAAAGGAAGAGAAAAGAAGCCATTGCCATTAGACCAAATCTGTAGGAGGAATAGCTTTTTAAAGGAATATCACAGAAATTTCTATTTTTAGTAACCATGGCAACACCGTTCATCGAAATCAAAAACCGGTGCAATAAATTATGTGTCATAGTGTAGTCTACTAGTCTGAATAAATTTATTGAAATCAGACCAAATCTGTAGAAGGAGTAGGGTTTTTAAAGGAATTTCTATTTTTAGTGACCATGACAACATCATTCTTCGAAATCAGAAACCGATGCACTAAATTTTGTATTTTAGTGTAGTCTGCTTGTGTGCCAAGTCAGACCAAAACTGTAAGAGTAGCATTTAGAAAAAATTGTTATAGACAGACGGACAGCTATACAGACAGACGAACGGACGACGGACACCTTACTATCGCATAAGCTCTTCTGTAAAAACCGTTAAATTGTTTCAACGTTTACGAGAAATAAAGATTGTCAGAGACCTTCAAATCAAGGGAATCTCTTCATGCTACAAAAAAGACATATTATACTTAAGCTGATAATTTTCGTTGCTTTTGGGAACGGGGTCGTTTTGGAGTATGTATATAATCTTGTATATCTGAAGAAAACATACTGTATGGACTATGGTATAATATGCTTTGTCATTCATTTTACATTGAAGTGGGGGAAAACATAAAAATTAAGGTTTCGAAGTTTAAATGCCATACATATACACAAGATACATGAGGGAGGTGTATACCTGGATCCACTGATGATTCAGAATGTCATCCCTCAATTTTTTTATTATGATTTTATAACGTTTTTATTATATAAATTACGATACCAACAAATAAACATGTCAAAAAACTAACATAAACTACGATAACAACTAGAGGTACTGTGATCAATGAACTCACTAAATGATACCCCCGCCTTCCATATGATTATTATGACAAAGTTCATGTTTTGCTGTGGCCGAGAAACCCAATACATCTGTCGGATCAAAAAGTAAAATAGGAGGTGCACAATGGCAATATGTAATAAAGATTCTGTGAACGTTTCATTAAATTACACTCAGTGGTATAAGAGGAGTTGCGAATAAGAGATAGGTACCCCAAAGCATACAGATAAACGGACAGACAGACGGACATACCGATTATCGTATACCCTTCCACTTTTCAAGCGTCCTTGGCGCATGATACACTGTACCAGCTGTGATATTTCCTTAGGTGTTCACAGATTTGTATAATTTTTTGTAAATTAACATTTTTGAGATCGATTACTGTTCGTTATCTTCGCCTTTTTCATTAGAGATATTAGAATTTTGGCAAACTTAGAAATAATCTTTTAAATATCTCAAATCAGTTTTGATCTAATAGTGCGGTAATAAAATTCATCTTACGTTGTGAGCAGCGTGATCCTGTATATCCCTGGTAACAACTACATGTGTTAGGTCTACTACAATAGCCATGCTGACAATTGGGATAACAGATTGCTGTTTATTTAAAAGAAAAATATACATTAAATTAATATTATTCAAAACTTACAAACAGTGTACTAGAAATTTGAAGGAGAAATAAGTATTTAATCATACGTGTTTGACAAGAGTTTCCTGTATACCCCGAATTCAAAGGACATCTACACACGTTAGGGGCTACACACACTCCTTGATTTTGACAACTACAAATTGATAGAAAACCAAGAGATACATTTCATTGAGAAACACACAGAGAAAGTTAAAATACATATTGGCCTCATGACAAGCCATCTGTTAGCATTTTACACGTGTAAATCTTCACATAGCATAAATGTACAATATTAAATTGATAATCTTGTTCGCATTTAAAATTATACATTTATTGACGGAGTTTGGGGGTAAAAATGCGTGTTTTGTTGGATTTAAGAAACACACTAACCGCTAAAGCAAAGTTTGTTTCGAGGTGTCGACAAAGCGCATTTTGTCTGAGAACACTGTCAAAAAATGTTTTGTTATACCTTTTACTTCTTTTACTTTTTTTTATTTTGACATATGGTGTAAATTTGGTTTCCCCGCACTGCGGTTTAAATTAGGTAAATTCCGTAAAATTCTGTCGAACTTCAAGAAATGCATTTCAGATATAACTGACTCTTTTCTCACTCTGACATAAGTGGTCCAACATCTCGTCGACATAAAGTGCAGGTCCAACATTTCACTCTGAGATCAAACCAACTTATGACCGCTCAGTGAATTTTTGGAAACGTTAACATTTTTAGTATAGAACAAAATATATGTAATTTTTTAAGGTATAACAATACATTACATGTATTTACATTTTGCTGAAATTTTTAAGAATGACCTATTTCAGTTCGTATATAAGTAAATTCAGAAACAAAAGGCTTCAACTCTGTTTACCATACATGTAACTTAAAGCTGACATGAATTCCTAAAAACGCAACATGTTCATCTATGTACGACTTGTTTCATACCAACTTTAGCCGTATTCCGCCATATTTCTTTCAGAGACCTTGTATCATTGTAACGATATATACCCAAATGCGCTCGTTACACTTGAATGATTTTTTGGTTTGGGTATCGACTTGTGCACATCTCCGATGGTAACCGTAAAGCATATGAGAACACATGAGGAGATCAAGACATTTCAAAACCACAATAAACAACACAATAATCATATTTCTGAATAATTATTGATTTGAATCAAATGAAAAAAATGCAAGTTTGGTGAGAAATTTAGATGCACGAGTACGTATTTTTACAGTGCGCCAATTTATGCAGAATAAACTTGAAATAAAAAGCAGTAAAATCTGCAAACACCATTTGAAATTATATCATTTGAATGGAACAAAACAACCAACGTCTTTGATTTGCAGCCCCTATGCAATCGATGCATATCGAGAAAACGCCTCGAACGCTGTAAACGTACCCATACCTGGTAATAAGGTTACTGCATCGGTTCGAAGATGTGCACAAGTCAAGTGATATACACCCTGAATTCTATTTATTGAAATATGCATCACAAAAAAGAAATAAACTCCACAAAAGCTCAATAGTAAACACACTGTCATTACTCCGCACAGACTAGCACGTCGATACACTTAGTCCGTGCATGCTGATCAGATTTTGGTCAGGGAAAATATCACAATTGGAAAGAGAAATTATTTGGTATTTGCGCGGCTGAAAGGGGGAGGGGGTTAATTGTGCTATAATTGTGAATTGTCTATCTACATGTAGTTCTAATATACATTCAATACAAAGTCATGAATATACTAGTAGTCTGCAGTTGGTTTGCGTCGCAAAATTCATTTGTCAATTATAACTGATTATTTTAGTAGTAATCTCAAATCTAAACCAGGTAATTTGATGTACGGTAATTATTTACTTCAAATCTTAAAAGCAGTTAACCAGAATACTATTTTTTTATGTGTACATAGATCTATACGTTCTTTAACACACAAACACACGAAGAAATGCCATCTCCTGTTCAGATTGACATTTTGGCATTTGATTTTTTAGGCGGGGGGAGGGGGGGTGCAAAAATAATTGACATTCTTGGAAGACAGACATCTCTGCCGAATTCAATTTTTCACAATTTTGAAATTTTTTTTTTAAATGTGTCACTCCGACCACAAAGTATGTGCATTTTGAGGAATGTATAAATGTTTTATAATTATGTTGTTTTAGAGAGTCTTTCGATATTTCAGTATCCCTGCCTGATAGTCTAGCTATTTTTTTTATATAAAAATAATTTCTGTAGCAGTATTTGGGAGACAATTTTAAAAGCTAGGGTAGGGATTCTTGACACTGGTTGAATACGGATAATTTTTATTTACTCTTTTGTATACTGAACTCTCTCTCTCTGTAATCATCCCTTAGGGCAATAATAGGTATAAGATCCTACGCACTTTGTGCTGTACCATTATTAAGCCTTAGGACAGATCAAGGATTTTTTTTTCAGGCGGGATGTCAAAACTTCATAAAATGAATAATAATTTTAATTTGGACAAGAAGTTAATCCAAACGGCCAAATTGAAAGAGAAACTAGAGGTATTGAGAGCAATGAGCACACTAAATGATATCCCCGCCTCCCATATGGTTATAATGGCAAAGTCCATATTTTGCTGTTGTCGCTAAACCCAAAATAAGTGTCGGATCAAAAAGTAAAATAGGAGGTGCACAATGGTAATATGTAATAAACCTAAGATTCTGTGAAAGTTTTATTAAATTTCACTTAGTGGTATAAGAGGATTTGCGGATAAGAGATGGGTACCCCAAAGCGTAACAGACCGACGGAAGGAGATAACTATTACTATATACCCTTCCACTTTTCAAGCGGGGGATATAATAAACGTGAAACATACATCACAGGAATGGGTACAATGGGAACTTTTTCAAATACCTTCTCAAACGCATTGGCCTCGGAAGCAAATTGAAAGTGGGGGTGGGGGCTAAGTGCAAAGAATATTTTTTATACATTCAAAAAATCTGACAAACTTAAGAAAAAGGGGGAAATGTCCTTTTCCAAAACACGAATATCTTATTTCGTGTGGGGGAAAGGGGGGGGGGAGGTAGGTTCGAACTTCAGTAACAAAATTTTTCTCCAAACACCAACACTTTCCTCTTTTTTAATCTATACTGCGACTTGTCTGTGGAAAGTGGGGGGGGGCTAAACCTACGCAGCAATGTTCAATGTCTATACTAAGTATATATTTGTAAAAAAAGCCACCCCCGGTTCCGACACCTATGCTCAAACGTACGAGTCAAACCTGGACCTGGACAACAGACAAGAGAATTTTTAAAAAGCTAATTGTAGGTAAAATGTGGAATTCTCACGGGGGTTTGCTCTCTCTTTCTATCTGCTTTTTCTAGTAATCATTAATTTTTTATGCCTAGAAATTTAATTCACATTAAATTCTATTTTCATTATCATTGTACCACAGAATCAAACTCGTTTATTATACCCCTCACAACAAGTTGCGTGAGGTATAATGTTTTGGACCCATCAGTCAGTCCTTTTTTTTTGGTCAGCGCAACTTCTTATAAACCACTGCACAGAGATTTGTCGATCTTTCGAGATATTTATAGGAGTCAATGTGTGTCTAGATTTGCACATCACCAGGAAATTCCGAATTCTTTATTTTTTCGGGAATTTCCGCACTTTTACATTTAGATTTTGGCCATGTCTTGAATATAAAGATGAGCAGTTTTTTCTCAGCGCAATTCCTCATAAACCGCTGCACACAATTTCTTCAAACTTAGCAGATATTTAGAAAACAATGTGCATAGATGTGCATATAACAAGGAAATTACGATTCCTTTATTTTTTTCTGGGAATTTCAGCACTTCGACTTTGGGGGGAGCGTGGGGTATGTTTTCATTCATTGTGCATAAAATTATAAATAACTTTAAATCAAATTATATTAGGTCTAATAAAGCCAATACACAGTATTTATTTGATAATAATTGATCAGAAATCAATCTGTTTCAGACGTTTTTCTTAAATTATTTTTATGAGAGTGTTAATATGCATGTTTTATTACACCCCCCCCCCCTCCCATCACAGGAAAATATCTTCAAAAGGTGAATGATTCGTAATAACGCATGCTTTATTATAAATTAAATGAAGTTAAACCATGTAATCATAAATTCTATTTGCAACATTTACAGACAAGAGTAATGTTTAGTTTTGAAAAAATTACTTGCATTTTTTTCAATCAACCCCACTGAGCTTTCAACCTTTGATATTTTCCCTGACCAAATAAAATGATCGGCATGGGCCACGTGTGTCCAAGCAT